>NC_037689.1:144089006-144389006 GCF_003255815.1 Theropithecus gelada | reverse complement strand
ACAATGGTTGAACCAATTTACATTTCCACCAACAGTATATAAGCTACTGGTTTGTATACATTGATTTTGTATCCTGAGACTTTACTGAATTCATTAATTAGATCAGGGAGTCTTCTGGAAGAGTCTAGGGTTTTCTAAGTATACAATCAAGTTGTCAGGTAACAGCGATAATTCGACAGCAAGTGAATAGTCTTAAATAACACACAATGGAACTCCTATATGTACGGCATCAGACTTTTCAGTGGAAAGCTTACAGGCCAGGAGAGAACAGCATGATCTTTTTATAGTGTTGAAGAAAAACAATTATATCCTAGAGAGGGCTATCCAGTGAAATATCCTTCAAACATAAATAAAATAAAAATATTCCCAGACACTAACACCAGACGTCCTAAAAGAATGTTAAAGATAATTCTTCAATCAGAAAGAAAAAAAAAAAAAAAACTTTAATGAGCAATAAGAAATCATGTGAGGGTACAAAATTCACTAGTTAAAATAAGTACACACAAAAAATACAGACGATTATAACACTGTAGTTGGGGTGTGTAAACTATTCCTTTTTTTTGAGACAGAGTCTCTCTCTGCCACCCAGGCTGGAGTGCAGTGGCGTGATCTTGGCTCACTGCAAGCTCCACCTCCTGGGTTCATGCCATTCTCCTGCCGAAGCCTCCTGAGTAGCTGTAACTATAGGCTCCTGCCACCACGCCCGGCTAATTTTCTGTATTTTTTAGTAGAGACAGGGTTTCACCATGTTAGCCAGGATGGTCTCGATTTCCTGACCTGGTGATCTGCCCGCCTCAGCCTTCCAAAGTGCTAGGATTAGAGGCGTGAGCCACCATGCCCGGCGGGGCGTGTAAACTTTTCTTAAGTAGAAAGACATAAAGATAAACCAAAGAATAATGACAACTACGACAACTTTTCAGGACATAGTATAATAAAGTATATATAGAAAGAACAAAATGTTTAAAATGGTGGGGGAACTTAAACTGTAGAGTTTTTATTAGTTTTTCTTTTTGTTTATTCAGTTGTTTATGCAGTCAGTGTTAAGTTGTTATCAGTTTAGAACAATGAGTTATAAGTTAGTATTTGCAAGTTTCAAGGTAATGACAAATCAAAATCACAATGGATGAACATACAAAAAAAAATCATTAAATCATACTACAAAACAACATCACTTTAACTTAAAGAAGACAGGAAGGAAAGAAAAAAGACAATACGGCAAAACAACCGGAAAACAAATAATAAAATAGCAAGTCCTTACTTATCATCAATAATATTATTGAATGTAAATAGACTAGACCCTTCAATGAAAAGACATAGAGTGGCCGGGCACGGTGGCTCACGCCCGTAATCCCAGCACTTTGAGAGCCTGAGGAGGGCAGATGATGAGGTCAGGAGATCGAGACCATCCTGGCCAAAATGGTGAAATCCCGTCTCTACCAAAAATATAAAAATTAGCCGGGTGTGGTGGCTCGTGCCTTTAGTCCCAGCTACTTGGGAGGCTGAGGCAGAAGAATCGCTTGAACCCAGGAGGCGGAGGTTGCAGTAAGTCGAGATCATCCCACTGCACTCCAGCCTGGCGACAGAGTGAGACTACATAGAGTGGCTGAGGGATGATAAAAGCAAGATCCAAAAATTGATTGCTTACAAGTAACACATTTCGCTTATAAAGACAAACATGTACTGAAAATAAAGGAATGGAAAAAATATATTTCCTGACATGGAAACCAAAGCCAAAGCAAGATTAGCTATACTTATATCAGAAAAAAATAGATTTCAAGAAAAAAACAGTGTAATAAAATACAAAGAAGGTGATTATATAATCATAAAGGGGTCAACTCAACAAGAGGATATAACAATTTTAAATACATACACCCAACACTAGAGCAAACATACATATATATTTTCTCCAGTGTTGGGGGTGTGTATGTGTGTGTGTATATATATATATATATATATATATAGAGAGAGAGAGAGAGAGAGAGAGAAACATATATATAGTAAATATATTAAAAATATATATTATTTATGTATTATGTGTTATATGTAATACATATATTGCTATAAATATCATTTATATAATTATATAATATTCACATATGATATACCTAATATAAATTTACTATATATAAATTTATATACTATATATGTACAATATTAATTTACTAGAGATTTGCATGTTATTAATAATATATAATAAATATTATTAGAGCTATAGTGATAGACCCTAATACAATAACAGCTGTAAACTTCAGCACCCTACTTTTAGCACTAGCCAAATCATCCAGAGAGAAAACTGACAAACAAACATCAGACTTAATCTGCACTCTAGATCAAATGTACCCAAAACATAGTTACACTACGGTTGATTCATCACCAACAGAATCCACTTTCTTCTCAGCACATGGATTACTTTAAAGGAAAGATCACGGTAGGTGAAAAAAAAAGCCTTAAAACATTCAAAACTTGAAATAATATCAACTACCTAATCTGATTACAATGAAATAAAAGTAGAAATCAATAATAAGATGAACTTTGGAAACCATAAAAACACATGAAATTTAAACAATGTGCTCCTGAGTAACCAGTTGGTCAATGAAGAAATTAAGAAGAAAATTGAATAATTTCTTGAAAAATGATATATGGACACACATTATACCAAAATCTATGGGATACAATGAAAGTGATATGGAAAGGGAAATTTATAGCTATAAAATCCAGTATTAAAAAGAAGAAAAACGTCAAAGAAATAACCTAACAATGCATCTTAAAGAACTAGGAAAGCAAGCACAAAAAATACCCAGTTAGTAGAAAAGAAATTAAAATATCAAAGCAGAAATAAATTAAATTGGAACAAATAAATAGAAAAGACAATGGACAAAAAGTAGGGCATTTTTGAAAAGATAAACAAAATTAATGAACCTTTAGCCAGACAAACTAAGGAAAAAAGAAAGAAGACCCAAATAAGTAAAATCAGAGATGAAAAAGGAAACAATATAACTGATACCACAAAAATTCAAAGGATCATTAGTGGCTACTATATGCCAATAACTTAGAAAATCAACAATAAATAAATACAATTATAGATGCCTAAAACCTATCAAGATTAAATAATAAAGAAATCTAAAACATGAAGAGACTAATAGCAAGTAATGAGATCAAAGCCACAATAAAAAGCCTCCCAGCAAAGAAAAGCTGGACCTAATGACTTCACTGTTAATTTCTACCAATTATCTAGAGAAGACCTAATACCAATCCTTCTCAAACTATTCCAGAAGATAGAGCAGGAAGGAATACTTTGACTCATTCTATGAGGCCATTATTACCCTGATATCAAAATGAGACAAAGACCAACCAGAGAAAGAAAACTACAGGCCAGTATCTCTGATGAATATTGATGCAGAAATTCTCAATGAAATACTAGCACAATGAATTCAACAATACATTAACAAAATTATCCTTCATGAACAAGGGGGATTTATCCTAGGGATGCAAGGATGATTCAATATATGCAAATCAACCAATGTGACACATCATATCAACAGAGTGAAGGGCAAAAACCCTATGATTATTTCATCTGATTAGGAAAAAGCATTGATAGAATTAAACATCCCTTCATAATTAAAACCATCAAAATATTGGTGATAGAGGGAACATACATAAATATTAAAAAAAGCCATATATGACAGACCAACAGCTAGTATCATACTGAATGTAGAAAAACTCAAAGCCCCTTCCTCTATGATCTGGAACACAACCAGGATGCCCACTGTCACTACTGTTATTCAACGTAGTACTGGAAGACCTAGCAAGAGAAGTCAGACAAGAGAAAGATTTAAAGGGCATCCAAATTTGAATGGAAGAAGTAAAATTATAATTGTTTGCAGATGGTATGTTCTTATATTTAGAAAAGCCTCAATAATCTAGAAAACATTATAAGAACTGATAAAGAAATTCAGAAAAGTTACATGTTACAAAATCAGCATACAAAAATCAGTAGCATTTCTATATGCCGACAGTGAACAAATAAAATAAAATGAAATATCTAAAAATTAACCAAATAAGTAAAAGATTTCTAAAATGAAAACTATAAAACACTGATGCAAGAAATTAAAGAGGACAAGAAAATGGAAAGATATTTTGTGTTCTTGGATTGGAAGAATCAATATTATTAAAATGTTCAATCTACAGATTCCTTGCAATCCCTATCAACATACCAATGAAATTTTTCACAGCAGTAGAAAAAACAATTCTAAAATTGATACAGAACCACAAAACACCCGGAATAGCCAAATTCTCCTGAGCAAAAAACCAAAACTGGAAAAAAATCACATTACCTGACCTCAAAGAAAATGGCAGAGCTATAGTAACCAAAAAAGCATGACACTTGCATAAAGTCAGAAACAACTCAGAAGTAAATTCATACATCAGCACTGAATTCATTTTTAACAAAGTTGCCAAAACATTCATTGAGGAAAAGAGTGTTTCTTCAATAAATGGTGCTGAGAGAACTGAATATTCATATGCAAAAGAGTGAAACTAGACCTCTCTCTCTCACCATACACAAAAATCAAATGAAATTGAGTAAAAACTTAAGTCTAAGTTCTTATACTATGAAACTTCTAAAAAGAATCCATTGGGGAATTGAATTGTGCAAAGATTTCTTGTGTAATACCCCACATGCACAAGTGACCAAAACAAAAATTGACAAATGGGATCCCGTCAAGTGAAAAAGCTTTTGCACAGCAAAGGAAACAATCAACAGTGTGACAGGACAACCCAGACAATGAGAAAAAAAACATTTGCAAATCACCCATCTGCCATGGGATAAAAATCAGAATATGTAAAGAGTTCAAACAACTATTTAGGAAAGAATCCAATAATCTCATTTAAAAATGGGGTAAAAAGATGAATAGACATTTCTGAAAGGAAGACATACAAATGGCAAACAGGTATATGAAAAGGCACTCAAGATCACTGATCATCAGAGAAATGCAAATCAAAACTACAATGAGAAATCATCTC
This sequence comes from Theropithecus gelada, assembly GCF_003255815.1. Taxonomy (NCBI): domain Eukaryota; kingdom Metazoa; phylum Chordata; class Mammalia; order Primates; family Cercopithecidae; genus Theropithecus; species Theropithecus gelada. Next base: position 144,383,984 of record NC_037689.1, on the reverse strand, counting down.
ACCCTAGTTAAAACGGTTCATATCCAAAAGACAGGCAATAACGATTGCTGGTAAGGATGTGGAGAAAAGGGAATCCTTGCACATTGTTGGTGGGAATGTAAATTAGTACAACCTCTATGAAGAACACTTTAGAGGTTCCTCAAAAACAAGAGCTATCATGATCCAGTAATCCCACTGCTACATATATACCCAAAAGAAATGAAATCAATATATGAAAGAGATATCTTCATTCCTATGTTTATTGCAGCACTATTCACAAAGGCCAGGGTTTGGAAGTAATCTAAATACCCATAAACAGATGAATGGATAAAGAAAATATGGTCCATATATACTGTGGGACACTATTCAGCAATGAAAAAGAATGAGAATCTATCATTTGCAGCAACATGGATGGAACTGGAGGTCATTATGTTAAGTGAAATAAGCCAGGCAAAGAAAGACAAGTTTTGCATATTTTTACTCATTTGTGGAAAGTAGAAATAAAAACAATTGAAGGATGGTTACCAGAGGCTAGGAAGGATAAATGGGGGGTGGGAGAGAGTAGAGAAAATGTGAATGGTTAGTGGGTGCAAAATAAATGGGAAGAATGAATAAGACCTAGTATTTGATAGCACAACAGCATGACTATAGTAAATAATTTAATTGTACTTTAATTGTACTTTATAAAATAACTAAAATAATATAATTGGACTACTATACTAAGTCCATCCCTTGTCACACTGGCACTCATATGTATCTCCTTAAACCATATTTAATTCTCCAAATAAAATGAAAACAACAATGTGTATTTCTTATTCCAAAAGTGTTATTCTGCCTAATGTAAAACAAATAACTTCTCTACAACTAAAAATGCATAAAAACCATCTCAGGAGGTGAGGTACTTGAATGATATTTACTTTTCTCCATGATATTCAATAACTTATATACTCATGCAATATTAACAATACCTTAATATTCATATAAAATCAATATATCTTATGGTATAAGACAAGGGAATAAGAGAGAAAACAAGGACATTTGCTATATATGTATACACACACACACACACACACGCACACATATTAGAATGGATTGTTAGCCAAATAGAAAGAAACAGTCATGACAATTATAGTCCTCGATTCTGTAACTGATCACATGATTGTGACTGGTATTTATTTATTTATTTATTTGGAGATGGTGTCTCACACTGTTGCCTGAGCTGGAGTGCAGTGGTGCAATCTTGTCTCACTGTAACCTCTGCCTCAGCCTCCTGGGTAGCTGGGATTACAGGCACCTGCCACCACGACCAGCTAATTTGTTTTTTTTTTTTTTCTTTTTTCTTTTGTATTTTCAGTAGAGATGGGTTTCACCATGTTGGCCAGGATGGTCTCGAACTCCTGACCTTGTGATTCACCTGCATTGGCCACCCAAAATGCTGGGATTACAGGCGTGAGCCACTGCGCCCGGCCATGGCTGGCATTTATACCTACTTTTTTATACTACTCATTCTGTGTTTCCTTTGCCTTCAGTAAGCACATTAGCTGTTCATGGTTTATTACCTGGCAGGGTGACCCACACCTTTATTCCTAAAGGATCTGGGACATTCATAGTCCTGCCTGGGTTAGGTTGTTCTGCTTTATATTAACCTTAATCACAGGACATGGTAATATTAAGAGATGCCTTAAGAGGTCTCCTGTATTCCAAACAAATTCTTCCTTATTTCTGTTGTGGAACAGTAATATAATTTCCATTGTTCGTCAAGATCAACCACTTCAGCCAACACCATAACTCCTTTCTTGGCCTATTGACTCAAAGACACGAGAGGCCCAATGTGGCTGGGCATCAGTCTTCTAGTTCAGTGGAATCTTGGTTGTGTCTCCTGGTGGAAGCTTTTCTCCCTCTAGCACTAAGACCTCTATGCTAGCAAAGCATAAAGTCATGGGAACAGGAAATACAATTTCTGCTAGTGGGTGACTGGGATAATGGTGAGTGGTGCCAATCATTCTTTCACCCCTTGATTCCTGAACCAATAAATCCTGGCTACTAAAAAAATAGCACCATGTATTGGAAGCTGCTTCAGATTATGGATAGTCTTCTGGGGAATCTTGCTCCAGCCCTGCAAAGTATTGCCACCTAGCTGACACTGTAACTGAGCCTTCAAAAAGCCATTTTGTCATTTTACCAAACCAGAAATTTTAGAATAATGAGAAGCATAGCAAGACCAGCATATTCCATGAACATCGGTCAATTGTTGTTCTAAACCATTGGCCACAGTCCATGAATTAATATGTAATTATGTATCTGGCCCTTCCTCCTTTCAAGAAAAGTGATCAACCATTTGTACTGTTCAAATTTCTGCCCACTGTGGGAATTTCCCCTTACAATTGTCCTTCAGGGGTATCCCAGAAAGGGGCTGTAGTGTTGCAGCTGTTCACTTTGAGTTGGTACCTACACATCATGCAAAACTATTCACTAACATGACCTGAATTTTTTATTCCAGCCTTACAGCAGGACCTTAAAGGAGTGCTAAACATGAAATAAAAAGAATAGCACCTAGAAGACAACAGCAACTAGGAAAAAAAATCAACAAAACCAACCCCAAAGCTAGCAGAAGAAAATAAATGACTAAAATTAGAGAAGAACTTTATAAATTTGTGATACAAAAATCCACACAGAAGATCATTGAAAGTAAAGTTGACTGTTTGAAAAAATAAACAAGATGAATAGACCATGAGCTGGATTAACAAAGAAAAAAAAAGAGAGAGAAGATCCAACTAAGGACAACAAGAAATGATGAAGATGACATTACAACTGATTCCACAGAAATACAAGAGATCTGCAGTGAATACTATAAACAACTCTTTGCATGCAAATTAGGCAGCATAGAGGAAATAAATAAATTCCTGCAAATGTACAATCTCTCAAGATTGAATCAGGAAGAGACTGAAGCCCTGAATAGATCAATATCAAACTCTGAAATTGAATCAGCAATAAAATACCTATTGATCAAAAAAAAAAGCCCTGGGTCAGATGAATTCACAGCTGAATTCTATCAGTCCTATAAATAAAAACTGGTACCAATCCTACTGAAACTATTCCAAAAAATGGAGAGGAGGGACCCCTCCCTAATACATTCTACGAAGCCAGCATCAGCCTAATACCAAAATCTGGCAGAGACATGATTAAAAAATACAGTATCAGGCCAATATCCATAATGAACATATTCACAAAAATCATCAACAAAATACTAGCAAATAGAATCCAACAGCAAATCAAAAATTCAATTCACCACCATCAAGTAGACTTTATTCCTTGGATGCAAGGTTGGCTCATCATACATAAATCAATAACTATGGTTAACCATATAAACGTAATTAAAAGCAAAAACCATATGATCATCCCAATAGATACAGAAAAAAACATTTGATAAAATCCAACAGCCCTTCATGATAAAAATCCTCAACAGAAGAGGCATCAAATAAATATACCTCAAAATAATAAGAGCCATGTATGACAAACCCACAGCCAATATCATACTGAACAGGTAAAACCTAGAATCATCTCCCTTGAGAACTGAAACAAGACAAGGATGCCTACTCACCATTCCTATTCAACATACTACTGGAAGTCCTAGCCAGAGCAGTGAGGCAAGAGAAAGAAAGAAAATGCATATAAATAAAAAAAGAAGAAGTCAAACTATCTCTCTTTACAGCCAATATGATTCTATGCCTAGAAAACCCTAAAGGCTCCTAGAATTAATAAATAACTTTAGTAATCTTTCAGGATACACAATCAAGTAGGCTTTATCATACAGGCTGAGAATCAAATAAAGAACACGATACCATTTACAATAGCTGCAGAGAAAACTAAATACCTAGCAATAGAGCTAACCAAGGAAGTTAAAAACATCTAAAAGGATAACTACAAAATACTGCTCAAAGAAATGAGAGATACCACAAATACATGAAAAAACATTCTATTCTTATGGATTGGAAGAATCAATATTGTTAAAATGGCCATACTGCCCAGAGTGATTTACAGATTTGACACTATTCTTAAAACTACCTACATCATTCTTCACAGAAATACAAAAATAAAAACTATTCTAAAATTCACATGGAACCAGAAAAGAGCCCAAATAGCCAAAGTAATCCCAAGCAAACAGAAATAAAAGCTGGAGGCATCACACTACCTAACTTCAAACTATTCTGTAAGGTTACAGTAACCAAAACAGCAATGTACTGATCCAAAAAAGATACACAGACCAATGGAGCAGAATAGAAAACTCAGAAATGGCCAGGCACAGTGGCTCATCCCTGTAATCCCAGCACTTCAGGAGGCCGAGACAGGCGGATCACAAGGTCAGAAGTTCGAGAACAGCCTGGCCAATATGGTGAAACCCTGTCTCTACTAAAAATACAAAATTAGCCAGGCATGGTCACATGTGCCTGTAGTCCCAGCTACTCTGGAGGCTGAGGCAGAACAACTGCTTGAACCTGGGAGGCGGAGATTGCAGTGAGCTGAGATCACACCACTGCACTCCAGCCTGGGCGACAGAGTAAGACTCGATCTCAAAAAAAAAAAAAATAAATAAAAACAAAACACCTCAGAATTAAAGCTGCGTACCTATAACTATCTGATCTTTGAAAAAGCTGACAAAATCAAGAAATGGGGAAAGGACTCTGTATGCAATACATGGTGCTGGGATAACTGGCGAGTCACATTCAGTAGAATAAAACTAGACCCTTCCCTTTCATCATATACAAAAATTAACTCAAAGATTAAAGTTTTTAAATGTAACACCTCAAACTATAAAAATCCTAGAAGAAAACCTAGGAAATAACCTTCCCAACATTGCCTTGGCAACCAATTTTTGGCTATGTCCTTAAAAACAATTGCAACAACAAAAAATGGACAACTGGAACCTAGTTAAACTACAGACATGCACAGCAAAAGAAACTATCAACAAAGTAAACAAATAACCTACAGAATGGGAGAAAATACTCAAAAATCATGCCATATGACAAAGATTTACTATTCACAATATCTAAGAAACTTAAGCAAATCAAGTAAGAAATAACCCTGTTAAAAAATGAGTGAAGAACATGAACAGACACTCCTCAAAAAAAGACATACCAGTGGCCGTCAATGAAAAGAGTCAAACTGTAGAATATTTGAAGAGATTTATTGTAAGCCAAATATGGGTGACCATGGCCTGTGACACAGCCCTCAGGAGATCCTGATAACATGTGCCCAAGGTGGTTGGTGTGCAGCTTGTAGGGAGGCATGAGACACCAATCAAATACATTTAAGATATACGTTGGTTTGGTCTGGAAATGTGGGTCAACTTGAGGCAGGAGCTGCTGGTTACAGGTAGATTTAAAAATTTTTCAAATGGCAATTGGTTGAAAGAGTTGTTATCAATAGAAAAAAAAAAATGTCTGGGTTTCAACAAGAGGTTGTGGAGACCAAAGTTTTAGCATGCAGATGGAGCCTCCAGGTAGCAGGCTTCAGAGGAAATAGATTGCAAATGTTTATCAGACTTTAAGTCTCTGTTGATGTTAAAGCCAGAGAGGTATAATGAGACATGTTGGTCCCCTACTTCCTGTCATGGTCTGAACCAGTCTTTCCAGTTAAATTTTAGAGTGCCCTGGTCTATGAGGAAGTCCACTCAGATGGTTGGGGGGGTGCTTAGAATTTTATTTTTGGTTTACACTCTCTTCCTTCTGGCCAAGATTTGCCAGAGGCAGTATCAATAGACAGCAAATCTCTATTTTGTCTTATAGCATTGCTGGGGTGGCATGGCTGCCTGTCCCATGTCCATTCTGTCCCTCGGTGGGACTCCCTATGGCCAAGGGACTTAAAAGTCAAAAGACATACAGCCAATCAAATGTTCTAGGTCAGATAGGAATGGATGTGGACAGGCATTCATTACCCATTAAAATTATTATTATTTTAAGTAAAAAAAAAAAAACAAATAAAAACCAAAGGCAAAAAGTGACTTATCTATAAATTCTATGCATTGAGCTTGCATAATTCTATGCATAAGTTTGGTTGTAGTTACAGACTTATATAGCAATTAGCCCTACAAAACATAAACCTTGTTCTAAAAAAGAATTAAAAAATATATATATCTGTGTTTACAACTCATAACTGGGAGCATTATCTCCAGGAGGTTTTTTTTGTTTTTGCTTTCACAAGGTATCTTTATCCTGTCAGCAAATATTTTATTTTCATTCTACAGGATGCAGAAAATTCTTTATGGTTGGGTTGGATGCAAACGTGACTGATAATTGCCTCAAAGGCAAAGCATCTTTGTACCCATCCTTGATTTAGAGAGTCTGACTTTAGCCTAACTCTATCCCTCAAAATCAGCCCTTACAATCTCAAATGCCCACCTCTTCTTAAACAGTCCCTGGGCATAGAGGAAGGGTGTTTGTATAGTTTTAGCAACAAAGCCTTTGCAGCAAAAACAAAACAAACAAACAAACAAACAAACAAAACAGGTATGTCCCAGTGGGGTGCCACATGAGAAATATCTGCATGTCTGGGCTTCAGAATACCATGACTTTGGTTTCCTTGGAAGTAAAAGAAGATGAAATAAATAACATTAATACTTTGAAAATCAAAAGAGTATTTTTTATATTTGCATGTTTTTTTTTTTTTTAGATGAATTTATTATTATTATACTTTAAGTTGTAGGGTACATGTGCATAACGTGCAGGTTTGTTACATATGTATACTTGTGCCATGTTGCTGTGCTGCACCCATCAACTCGTCATTTACATCAGGTATAACTCCCAATGCAATCCCTCCCCCCTCCCCCCTCCCCATGATAGGCCCCAGTGTGTGATGTTCCCCTTCCTGAGTCCAAGTGATCTCATTGTTCAGTTCCCACCTATGAGTGAGAACATGCGGTGTGTGGTTTTCTGTTCTTGTGACAGTTTGCTAAGAATGATGGTTTCCAGCTGCATCCATGTCCCTACAAAGGACACGAACTCATCCTTTTTTATGGCTGCATAGTATTCCATGGTGTATATGTGCCACATTTTCTTGATCCAATCTGTCACTGATGGACATTTGGGTTGATTCCAAGTCTTTGCTATTGTGAATAGTGCTGCAATAAACATACGTGTGCATGTGTCTTTATAGCAGCATAATTTATAATCCTTTGGGTATATACCCAGTAATGGGATTGCTGGTTCATATGGTACATCTAGTTCTAGATCCTTGAGGAATCGCCATACTGTTTTCCATAATGGTTGAACTAGTTTACAATCCCACCAACAGTGTAAAAGTGTTCCTATTTCTCCACATCCTCTCCAGCACCTGTTGTTTCCTGACTTTTGAATGATCGCCATTCTAACTGGTGTGAGATGGTATCTCATTGTGGTTTTGATTTACATTTCTCTGATGGCCAGTGATGATGAGCATTTTTTCATGTGTCTGTTGGCTGTATGAATGTCTTCTTTTGAGAAATGTCTGTTCATATCCTTTGCCCACTTTTTGATGGGGTTGTTTGTTTTTTTCTTGTAAATTTGTTTGAGTTCTTTGTAGGTTCTGGATATTAGCCCTTTGTCAGATGAGCAGATTGCAAAAATTTTCTCCCATTCTGTAGGTTGCCTGTTCACTCTGATGGTAGTTTCTTTTGCTGTGCAGAAGCTCTTTAGTTTAATTAGATCCCATTTGTCAATTTTGGCTTTTGCTGCCATTGCTTTTGGTGTTTTAGACATGAAGTCTTTGCCCATGCCTATGTCCTGAATGGTACTACCTAGGTTTTCCTCTAGGATTTTGATGGTATTAGGTCTAACATTTAAGTCTCTAATCCATCTTGAATTAATTTTTGTATAAGGAGTAAGGAAAGGATCTAGTTTCAGCTTTCTACTTATGGCTAGCCAATTTTCCCAGCACCATTTATTAAATAGGGAATCCTTTCCCCATTTCTTGTTTCTCTCAGGTTTGTCAAAGATCAGATGGCTGTAGATGTGTGGTATTATTTCTGAGGACTCTGTTCTGTTCCATTGGTCTATATCTCTGTTTTGGTACCAGTACCATGCTGTTTTGGTTACTGTAGCCTTGTAGTATAGTTTGAAGTCAGGTAGCGTGATGCCTCCAGCTTTGTTCTTTTGACTTAGGATTGTCTTGGAGATGCGGGCTCTTTTTTGGTTCCATATGAACTTTAAAGCAGTTTTTTCCAATTCTGTGAAGAAAGTCATTGGTAGCTTGATGGGGATGGCATTGAATCTATAAATTACCTTGGGCAGTATGGCCATTTTCACGATATTGATTCTTCCTATCCATGAGCATGGTATGTTCTTCCATTTGTTTGTGTCCTCTTTTATTTCACTGAGCAGTGGTTTGTAGTTCTCCTTGAAGAGGTCCTTCACATCCCTTGTAAGTTGGATTCCTAGGTATTTTATTCTCTTTGAAGCAATTGTGAATGGAAGTTCATTCATGATTTGGCTCTCTGTTTGTCTGTTACTGGTGTATAAGAATGCTTGTGATTTTTGCACATTAATTTTGTATCCTGAGACTTTGCTGAAGTTGCTTATCAGCTTAAGGAGATTTTGGGCTGAGACAATGGGGTTTTCTAAATATACAATCATGTCATCTGCAAACAGGGACAATTTGACTTCTTCTTTTCCCAACTGAATACCCTTGATTTCTTTCTCTTGCCTAATTGCCCTAGCCAGAACCTCCAACACTATGTTGAATAGGAGTGGTGAGAGAGGGCATCCCTGTCTTGTGCCAGTTTTCAAAGGGAATTTTTCCAGTTTTTGCCCATTCAGTATGATATTGGCTGTGGGTTTGTCATAAATAGCTCTTATTATTTTGAGGTACGTTCCATCAATACCGAATTTATTGAGCGTTTTTAGCATGAAGGGCTGTTGAATTTTGTCAAAAGCCTTTTCTGCATCTATTGAGATAATCATGTGGTTCTTGTCTTTGGTTCTGTTTATATGCTGGATTATGTTTATTGATNATAATCATGTGGTTCTTGTCTTTGGTTCTGTTTATATGCTGGATTATGTTTATTGATTTGCGAATGTTGAACCAGCCTTGCATCCCAGGGATGAAGCCCACTTGATCATGGTGGATAAGCTTTTTGATGTGTTGCTGAATCCGGTTTGCCAGTATTTTATTGAGGATTTTTGCATCGATGTTCATCAGGGATATTGGTCTAAAATTCTCTTTTTTTGTTGTGTCTCTGCCAGGCTTTGGTATCAGGATGATGTTGGCCTCATAAAATGAGTTGGGGAGGATTCCCTCTTTTTCTATTGATTGGAATAGTTTCAGAAGGAATGGTACCAACTCCTCCTTGTACCTCTGGTAGAATTCAGCTGTGAATCCATCTGGTCCTGGACTTTTTTTGGTTGGTAGGCTATTAATTATTGCCTCAATTTCAGAGCCTGCTATTGGTCTATTCAGGGATTCAACTTCTTCCTGGTTTAGTCTTGGGAGAGTGTAAGTGTCCAGGAAATTATCCATTTCTTCTAGATTTTCCAGTTTATTTGCGTAGAGGTGTTTATAGTATTCTCTGATGGTAGTTTGTATTTCTGTGGGGTCGGTGGTGATATCCCCTTTATCATTTTTAATTGCGTCGATTTGATTCTTCTCTCTTTTCTTCTTTATTAGTCTTGCTAGTGGTCTGTCAATTTTGTTGATCTTTTCAAATAACCAACTCCTGGATTCATTGAGTTTTTGGAGGGTTTTTTGTGTCTCTATCTCCTTCAGTTCTGCTCTGATCTTAGTTATTTCTTGCCTTCTGCTAGCTTTCGAATGTGTTTGCTCTTGCTTCTCTAGTTCTTTTAATTGCGATGTTAGAGTGTCAATTTTAGATCTTTCCTGCTTTCTCTTGTGGGCATTTAGTGCCATAAATTTCCCTCTACACACTGCTTTAAATGTGTCCCAGAGATTCTGGTATGTTGTATCTTTGTTCTCATTGGTTTCAAAGAACATCTTTATTTCTGCCTTCATTTCGTTATGTACCCAGTAGTCATTCAGGAGCAGGTTGTTCAGTTTCCATGTAGTTGAGCGGTTTTGATTGAGTTTCTTAGTCCTGAGTTCTAGTTTGATTGCACTGTGGTCTGAGAGACAGTTTGTTATAATTTCTGTTCTTGTACATTTGCTGAGGAGTGCTTTACTTCCAATTACGTGGTCAATTTTGGAGTAAGTACGATGTGGAGCTGAGAAGAATGTATATTCTGTTGATTTGGGGTGGAGAGTTCTATAGATGTCTATTAGGTCTGCTTGCTGCAGAGATGAGTTCAATTCCTGGATATCCTTGTTAACTTTCTGTCTTGTTGATCTGTCTAATGTTGACAGTGGAGTGTTGAAGTCTCCCATTATTATTGTATGGGAGTCTAAGTCTCTTTGTAAGTCTCTAAGGACTTGCTTTATGAATCTGGGTGCTCCTGTATTGGGTGCATATATATTTAGGATAGTTAGCTCTTCCTGTTGAATTGATCCCTTTACCATTATGTAATGGCCTTCTTTGTCTCTTTTGATCTTTGATGGTTTAAAGTCTGTTTTATCAGAGACTAGGATTGCAACCCCTGCTTTTTTTTGTTCTCCATTTGCTTGGTAAATCTTCCTCCATCCCTTTATTTTGAGCCTATGTATGTCTCTGCGTGTGAGATGGGTCTCCTGAATACAGCAGACTGATGGGTCTTGACTCTTTATCCAGTTTGCCAGTCTGTGTCTTTTCATTGGAGCATTTAGTCCATTTACATTTAAGGTTAAGATTGTTATGTGTGAACTTGATCCTGCCAGTATGATATTAACTGGTTATTTTGCTCGTTAGTTGATGCAGTTTCTTCCTAGCCTCGATGGTCTTTACATTTTGGCATGTTTTTGCAATGGCTGGTACCGGTTGTTCCTTTCCATGTTGAGTGCTTCCTTCAGGGTCTCTTGTAAGGCAGGCCTAGTGGTGACAAAATCTCTAAGCATTTGCTTATCTTTAAAGGATTTTATTTCTCCTTCACTTATGAAACTTAGTTTGGCTGGATATGAAATTCTGGGTTGAAAATTCTTTTCTTTAAGAATGTTGAATATTGGCCCCCACTCTCTTCTGGCTTGGAGAGTTTCTGCCGAGAGATCTGCTGTTAGTCTGATGGGCTTCCCTTTGTGGGTAACCCGACCTTTCTCTCTGGCTGCCCTTAAGATTTTTTCCTTCATTTCAACTTTGGAGAATCTGGCAATTATGTGTCTTGGGGTTGCTCTTCTCGAGGAGTATCTTTGTGGCGTTCTCTGTATTTCCTGGATTTGAATGTTGGCCTGCCCTACTAGGTTGGGGAAGTTCTCCTGGATGATATCCTGAAGAGTGTTTTCCAACTTGGTTCCATTTTCCCCCTCACTTTCAGGCACCCCAATCAGACGGAGATTTGGTCTTTTTACATAATCCCATACTTCTTGCAGGCTTTGTTCATTTCTTTTTCTTCTTTTTTCTTTTGGTTTCTCTTCTCGCTTCATTTCATTCATTTGATCCTCAATCGCTGATACTCTTTCTTCCAGTTGATCAAGTCGGTTACTGAAGCTTGTGCATTTGTCATGTATTTCTCGTGTCATGGTTTTCATCTCTTTCATTTCGTTTAGGACCTTCTCTGCATTAATTACTCTAGCCATCAATTCTTCCACTTTTTTTTCAAGATTTTTAGTTTCTTTGTGCTGGGTACGTAATTCCTCCTTTAGCTCTGAGAAATTTGATGGACTGAAGCCTTCTTCTCTCATCTCGTCAAAGTCATTCTCCATCCAGCTTTGATCCGTTGCTGGCGATGAGCTGCGCTCCTTTGCCGGGGGAGATGCGCTCTTATTTTTTGAATTTCCAGCTTTTCTGCCCTGCTTTTTCCCCATCTTTGTGGTTTTATCTGCCTCTGGTCTTTGATGATGGTGATGTACTGATGGGGTTTTGGTGTAGGTGTCCTTCCTGTTTGATAGTTTTCCTTCTAACAGTCAGGACCCTCAGCTGTAGGTCTGTTGGAGATTGCTTGAGGTCCACTCCAGACCCTGTTTGCCTGGGTATCAGCAGCAGAGGCTGCAGAAGATAGAATATTTCTGAACAGCGAGTGTACCTGTCTGATTCTTGCTTTGGAAGCTTCCTCTCAGGGGTGTACTCCACCCTGTGAGGTGTGGGGTGTCAGACTGCCCCTAGTGGGGGATGTCTCCCAGTTAGGCTACTCAGGGGTCAGGGACCCACTTGAGCAGGCAGTCTGTCCCTTCTCAGATCTCAACCTCCGTGTTGGGAGATCCACTGCTCTCTTCAAAGCTGTCAGACAGAGTCATTTGCGTCTGCAGAGGTTTCTGCTGCTTTTTTGTTGTTGTTGTTGTTGTTGTTGTGTAGCTGTGCCCTGTCCCCAGAGGTGGAGTCTACAGAGACAGGCAGGTTTCCTTGAGCTGCTGTGAGCTCCACCCAGTTGGAGCTTCCCAGCAGCTTTGTTTACCTACTTAAGCCTCTGCAATGGCGGGCGCCCCTCCCCCAGCCTGGCTGCTGCCTTGCCGGTAGATCACAGACTGCTGTGCTAGCAATGAGGGAGGCTCCGTGGGCGTGGGACCCTCCCGGCCAGGTGTGGGATATGATCTCCTGGTGTGCCTGTTTGCTTAAAGCGCAGTATTGGGGTGGGAGTTACCTGATTTTCCAGGTGTTGTGTGTCTCAGTTCCCCTGGCTAGGAAAAGGGATTCCCTTCCCCCTTGCGCTTCCCAGGTGAGGCGATGCCTCGCCCTGCTTCAGCTCTCGCTGGTCGGGCTGCAGCAGCTGACCAGCACTGATCGTCCGGCACTCCCCAGTGAGATGAACCCAGTACCTCAGTTGAAAATGCAGAAATCACCGGTCTTCTGTGTCGCTCGCGCTGGGAGTGAGAGACTGGCGCTGTTCCTATTCGGCCATCTTGCTCCCGCCCCTTATATTTGCATGTTAGAACAGAAAAAGGAGCCCATTCCATCAGGGCACCAACTAAAGATATAAAGAAAGATTAAAACCTGGTACTCTTTAGAGGATGATTGTAGCCAAGAAATAGTTCATGATTCGAACTGCACTCAAAAAAACACAAAAGGTAGGGCTGTAATCTAGTATCAAGTATTATACTTTTCTCTCTCTCTTTTGAGCCCTCCCTTCTTATTAAAGAGAAATTATAGTAAGAACAATTTGTGTACAAAATAAATATAAGCTTATTATACTTGGCCTGATTATTTGTATAAAATGCAGCAAGAATGTATTAGCCATATAAACTCCTTTTAATTTGGCTTTGCTGGAACTTTACCTAAAAATATGCTGTTTTAGTCAAAGTCTTGATAAAATAACCAGTGCCTCTAATTGTTCTGTTTTAAAGACTCTTACTAAACTTATGCAAATAACTGTTTCAGAGTTGTTCAAACCAGAGCGACTCCATCTTGAATAGGGCCTGGGTAAAATAAGGCTGAGACATATGGGGTTGCATTCCCAGGAGGTTAGGCATTTTAAGTCACAGGATGAGATAAGAGGTTGGCACAAGATACAGGTGATAAAGGCCTTGCTGATAAAACAGGTTGTGGTAAAGAAGCTGGGGCAAATCCCACCAAAACCAAGATGGTAATGAAAGTGACCTCTGGTGGTCCTCACTGTTCATTGTATGCTAATTATAATGCATTAGCATGCTAAAACACACTCCCATCAGCACCATGACAGTTTTCAAAATGCCATGGCAGATGTCAGAAAGTTACGCTATATGCTCTAAAAATGAGAGGAACCAGTTACGCTATATGCTCTAAAAATGGGAGGAACCCTCGGTTCTGGGAATTGCCCACCCGTTTCTCAGAAAACTCATGAATAATCCACCCCCTTGTTTAGCCTATGATCATGAAATTATTATAAGTATCCTTAGTCCAGCAGCCCAAGGTGCTGCTTGGCCTATAGAGTAGTCATTATTTTATTCCTTTACTTTCTTAACAAACTTACTTTTACTTTATAGCTCTATGGACTTGCCCTGAATCCCTGTGAGATCCAAGAATCCTCTCTTAAGGTCTGGATTGGGTCCCCTTTCTTGACCCTTCTTTAACCAGAATAGCAGCCTTCCAAACAAGACATGTGTTCACCTTGGGATGCCATTTAAATGTTAAACAGCTCTTGTTAGATAGGAGCTATTAGGTATTGTAGAATTTAACAGCTCCTCCCATAGTTAGAGTCAGTCCTAAGGAGAAAAAAAGGCCTCCTGGCATGTGTCTCTCCTCCTTGTATCTCCAGGTAGCAAGATCCTATATAAACCATTTTTATCATGGAACTCTTATGGGCACCATTATTTCCATTAGCATAGGGTAGCTTCAGTTAACAATCCATACCAAGACAGTAAATGCCATTCAAGTGAAAATTCTCTTGTATAGTAGTTGTTACTGGGAAGTGCTTGCAGTCTTGCCAAAAGCCCCAACAAATGTTCCACAAAGGGCTATAAAGTAGATGATTTGTCCTCACTATCCCTCTAGCTTTTACCCTATAGTCTGTGAACTTGGGCAATCTTATTAGTTCACAATTAGAGTGTCCAGTTAACATTTCTCAAAGAGAAGATTTACATACCTTCAGTTTTATAGTACTATATATGAAAAACCGCCCCTTGTCAGATACAATACCCATTTTCATAAGACCCTTTTAGGTAAAGGGATTAAAACTACCTTACATAAAGCATGTTTAAACATAGTAAATTTAATAATTCTATTAACCTGTATGTTTTTATGTTCTGGTCCCAGGAACTTATTTTTTTCTATCCCCAGACCATTTTACCTTTTCTGGTGAAAAAGGGTTTGGGTGCCCAGAAGAAATTGCATCTGTAAGATCCATGAGAGACAGCAAATTTGATAAGTCTTCTTGGACAGTCCTATGATTCTATGGGAGGGGTGCCCATGTAAAACGGGCCCCCTTACCCCCAAAATTTACCATGACCTGGGTTACAGGCATATTCAGTGGGAGAATATCATGATCATCATAAAGCCAGTTCCATATGGCTTGCATATGAAACATATTAGCTGCTTCATCTGGGGTGCTCCACTTAGCATTTTACAGGAAGAGGCAGGCAGTACTTTTCTCAGGGCAAACAGATATTAAAGTGGTTTTTATCTGGTCCACTAGGCCTGTTGTTCTCTCAGTAATAACCTCCATGCATTTGGGTCACATATACTCATCAGTGACTATTCAATAGTGAGCTGTGGGTTCTGCATCAACCCAAACTATTTGATTCTGCAGTATTTAAAATTAAGAATTTTGTCTTTAAAGTGGTTATCTTTACAGTCCATTATAGTAAAGATTTCTCAAGAAGTTGACAATACCAATCTACAAAATGGAACACATCTTTTACATTATACTCTCTGGTTTTAATAGTTACTTGGTTTTGCCCTTCCCCCACATCACTATCTTCTTGGTAACCACAGTTCTCAGAGCTAACTTGATGCTGTGGCCTAATTTTTAAAATCCATTTAGTTTTATCTGTATACTTTTCCCTTCATTTTAAAGCAACTCTTATAGTTTCTTTACTAGACAACTACAATTTTAAAGCAAAATCGACATCTTTATGTTTTGTAACTTTACCAAAACACTTTTTACACTCCTATTATCTTAACTTACTTAGTAACCCAATTTCTCAGTGAAAAAAAAAAAAAGATTACTTAATTTAACATAACAGGACTTTAAGATTTGAAATTACTAGAGAGTTTTGAGCTTAAAATTTTACCAAAGAAGCGCAAGGTCATGTGAACTAAAAGTTATCTGAGCTAGCTTCTAACAGTCTGATGAGCCTCTACCTTTTTTTCTTAAATTAAGTTGATTAATCATAATAGTGAAATATCACTTCCACATGACACATATAAACATAGATATAACAGGCATGCAGAGTAAAAAGGCAGGTTCAAAAGATTTTTCATTTGTCTGCTTTCAGAAAATATTATCTCCCTTACTTTAGACATTTAATTTAAAAAGCTACAGGAGCCAACAAAAGGTGAAGGAGTTATCATCCAAGGCCTTTTCAATAGAGAAAGAGCTGAGCTTCAGAAATATCAATCTGAAGAATCTCAAAGAGACAGATTACACAATTTAGAACTGAAAAACTTCTCGCATTAAAAATAAGTCAATATTTCAAACAAAATCTTGTTTTAACTAGTTTTGTATTCATGTATTTTTAATATCAAAGTTCAATTTTTGAAAAGCTATTTATTATAATTTTAAAAATTAAAGCCAATTAATCACATAACATTTTTATAAATTTATTTTCTATGCTGTTACAACTTAGACTGTTCACAACATGCTTTGACTTTCTCACTTGTCCTAAATATTTTTCCTTCTTGAACAATGCAGTCATTTTATTGTAGGGCAAAAATTTACCATAAAAGATTATTTCTCATATAGAATTACTTTTCTTTTTACCTTCCTTACCAAAAATGCCTCTTTATATCTACAACTTTCTTTATATTTTTTACTTTCTAGTTCCTTTTACGTTGTTTTATAGATAATCTTTAAACTTTGAATTAGACAAAAATATTTACCTTTTAATAAGAATACATTTTTAAGAAAATGTTTTTCCATAATTTTTAAATTGAAAATTACCCAGACACTTAATTACTATCTATTAATCACCTTAGAGCCTATATGACAAGTTTGTTTATAAACATTTATTCAATTACATTTACTTATTTAATAGTTTACTTCGATTATTTATAAAACTTGTGACTGTCATCTCTTAACGTTAATTCCTTGTTAATCTTTTTTATAACCTATGAATTTCATGTGTTTACCTAAGTAAGAAAGCTTATGGTTAAATATAAGGATTTTTTACCAATAACCCAGGATTTAGCTGTTTTCATTAAACTAACAGTATTAAATATTTTGTTTATCAAAAATTATGCAAGCAAAGATCATTTTGTTTGGGCTAGGTTTATAGTCTTATACCCTTATGGCAGATTTTGACACCTTATCATAATCTGCAAGGATAAGTATGAAACCACTTAATCAATAAATGCAAACAAAAATGCTAACAATTCTTAAGGCATTTCTAATATTATTTTACCAATAATTTAGAGCCAGTTTATTTATTAAAGATTTCCCTTAAGTCAAGTGAACTCGAAAAAGCATTTAACTTAGTCTTGTTTTTCTGATAAAGTATTTGATTTAAGCACTTTTTTTTCTTTAAACTAAATAGAGCTCTTTTATATATATTTTAGTAATGAAACATTATATACATGACACATAAATACATGCCTATAAAAGTACATATTATAGATTCATAAGACCTTTTTTTTTCTATTTTTAACTTACAAATTCTTGATAATCTGCTTCATTACCCTAGGCAGTTGTCAGCTACATAGCCCTAAATTTTCATATTAAAGGAAAACAACTCTTAGTTGAAAAATCAGATAGCAAAATTTACAACTCAAAGTACAGAGAGAAAGTCTGGTGTGCTAGAATGAAATTAAAATGGATTTAATTGCCAAGTTAAACAGAAAATTATAGAAATCTATCATAGGATTGTAAAAGAAGATCAACTTTATTTAGATAGGTAGTTCTAATTTTAATCTCCATCTTTTAACTTGACTTCTGAGCTTTGGACAGAACTCACACTGTATTCTGGGTCTCCTTAAAGAGAATTATGATGAGGCTAGTCTATGCTTTTACAGTGCCCTCCCCCGCCTCTTTTTTTTTTTTTTTTATAAGACATTTCTCTAAGCGTCTAAACTACACTCTCTCTTATTTGAAACATCCAAGAGTAGCCTTTGTTGTAGTAACTACTTTAGTTAGAAAAACAACAACAACAACAACAGGCAACGCAATACAAAAGCAAGCAGTTTAAGATCTGAGAGGAAACTTGTCTGTTTATGCTCTTGGGGTTTCATAAGGCAAAAAACGATTCTCCCCAAAAATGAGTCTGGTGACTTCTCCGTTTTCTTTAAGGGATGTCAGGTTGTTAAAAACAATTTAAGAACAATTTTCTCAAGAAGAACAAGGTCATAGGAAAGAAAACAAAACAAAAAATCATAAAAGCCTTTTTTAGTACACATGCGCGCACGTGCACGCACACACACACATACAGATCCTATAGCTTTTATTTCAGAACTCTAGCCATGAGATATTAATACAAATTCACCAGCTTGCAAAAAGAAACAAACAAAAATATTGGATCCAAACAGTGTTTTTTACTGGGCATATACCAAAAGGAAAACAGGTTATTATATCAAAAAGATACATTCATTCATATGTTAATCACTACGCTATTCACAATAGCAAAGACATGGAATCAGCCTAGGTGCCCATCGATGGTAGATTGGATAAATAAAATGTGCATATATATCCTGGAAGGCTATGCAGCCATAAAAAAGAATACAATTATGTCCTTTGCTGCAACGTGAATGGAGCTGGGTGATGTTCTGTCTTGTAAGTGGGAACTAAACATTGATCACACATGGACATAAACATGGCAACAATAAACACTGTGGACTACTAGAGGGGGAGGGGGCAGGAATCTTGAACGATCTCCAATTCCATTCAATTTGTTGCAAATGACTTCTGTGGAGATAGTTAATACAAATATAAATACATAAAATAATGTCAGGTAATAAAGAGAGCTATAAAACAATAGAATGAATGATCAAGGATTAGAATGATGATGTCATTTAAATGGGTGACGAACAGGGTTTCTCTGAAAATATATGAGCAGAGAGCCAAATGACTAAGAGTGGCTGGCCATGCAAAAATTTAGACATGTAATTACAGTAACTTAGACTAAAAGTAGAAATGGAGTATGTAGACAGATTTGACAGAAGTTGTCACTTTTATCAGAATTCCTATAGCACTTAATTTTATGACTGTTACAACATAATGGTTGACAGATTTTATACAGATATGTGTAAAAGTGGCTAGAGAACAAAGATTATATCTCGTTTCTCTTTGTATTCCCAGTGCCAAGAATGGTGCCTGGCACAGAGTAGGTGCTTAATATGTGTTCCCTGATTCTTTGATTTCCCAAACCTTCCTGGCTGGCTGGAAAGATTTGTAACATCTGCATGATCTTGCATTATCCCCTCAATGTTCTAGGCAAGCTTACAAGATACCTTTATAATAAATGAGCTTACGCAGCCATTCTATTAATCACATACAATTGTCAGTTCAAAATTAACTGCATGTGGAAGAATTAGATCATCAAATAATTATGTGTAATTTGCTAATTGAACTCACTAAATAACTTTCAAGTGGTCAATTTCTCTGTAAACTAGCCCAGAAAGCCAACAGTTGGCTAATTTCATGTGTAGTGAACTGTGTCTATTATTTTGCCACCTGCAGCTAATTATCCATAGATAATTATGCCTTAAAAATGAAAAACTGCCCTTTTGAAATTGAGCTTAAGTTGATGTCCAGTCTACTATATCTAACAGTCTTCTTATATTAAGCAAGAAAAAATAATTAAGTGAGAAACAATTATAGAGAAATGGAGATTGTCTCCTCCAGTACTAGGGTATTTCTAATGGCGGTGGTGTTCAACCAAGTTTATTCATATATCTGAGTATCTTTGTTGACCTAAAGCCTCTGTCTCTGAAAAGCAACAGGCACAGATAATCTCAGTACTTCTATGATCATCTACCATTTATATGATATAAAGATGTATCCAGATGATTATGTAGAGTACATGACTTTATGTTCATAAAACATAACTAGCCTATTTACCTGGTTAGCTGTCACTAAATCACTATTCAAACCAACTAGCTGAGATTAAATATTTTCATGTCAAAGTAAATCTGTTCTTTAGCAAATGTTTAAGGAGAAGACAAAATAAAGAGGAATGTAGGACTCAAACCTTTGACTATAATATTTGATAAAATATTCCTGATTTGTACAATGTTGGTCGAACAGCAAGTTAACTACTAAAGATTCCTAAATAAATTTGTTTTAATTACACACTCCATCATTGAAGTGCATAATTTCATCATAACTTTCACTTGACATGTCACTGTCAACTTGAAGTTCAATGACAAAAGAGGGTCACTTGAAAGCCACTTAAATGGCCTCAGTGTCTATTTTTTCCTTCTTTGAGTCCACAGATACTCAGTGTTTAGCTCTCACTAGAAGCGAGAACATGCAATATTTGGCTTTCAAGGGTGGAGGGTGGAAGGAGGATGAGCATTGAAAAACTGCTTATCGGGTATCATGCCGATTACTAGGGTGACAAAATCATCTGTACACTGTACCTCCGCAAGATAAAATTTACCTGTGTACCAAACCTGCATATGTACCCCTTGAACATACAATAAAAGTTGGAAAGAAAAAAAAATGTGAGTCACAAAAGAATAAAATTTTAAAATGTTCAATAAGTACCTAAAAACTGTGCCACTTCAATAGTAATTAAAGAAATGACAATACTAACAGAAAGTAACAAAATACATAATGGGTTTTGACAAGTTTATCTAGAAATAAATAGGATCAGTGTAACATTATTGCTGTTCATCTCTAAGCCAATAAAATTCATCCGTACAGTATGATTGAGTGGAAAGAAAATCAATAGATAGTGTGAGAAATATGGTTTACTTCTGTCACTACTGCTACTTTAACTTCGTTACTTTGGGCAAAGTATTTTACCTCTATGTACCACATCTGTAAATGAGAACACTATTGATAATTTACCAGAGCATTTGTGATAATTAAATGAGATAATTCCATATTTAGAAGTACTTCTTGAGATTTGGTATCCTAGAGAAATGTAAGATATTACATAATGTTACAATGGAAAAAACCTTAAACATAAAATAAAAAGATATGTGTTTGGGTCCGAACACTGCCACTTAGTGTCCAGACATGTTCTCTTGAAAAAGTGATTAAAGTACAGACAAATGAAGGAATGAACTGCATCCACCACAATTAAGTGAATCACATTGTACCAGGCATTTTAATAGGCACTCTTGATATAGAAGTGAATTAGAAATAGTCTCATTTCCACAAGGAGCTGATACTTAAGGGTGGACAATTTACAAATAAAGACACCACCCTAATTCATTAGAATAAATCCTATGTTATAATTCAACATTGGATACCACAAAGGTATGGTAGATGCATACCTCACCTATTCTGGATATGAATGGGCCAAAAGGCTTCCTAGAAAAAGTGAATCCTAATCTGGATATAAAAGAGCAAAAGTATGTAACCAAGGAAAGTAGATGAGGAAAAAGATATTTCAAGCAGAATTAAGTGGCCATTAATAAAAATAGGAGGAATAAATATTTGCTTAGCAGCATGCATTTCAACATATTGTTTTGGGGTGCTAATCAGGTACGTAACTTGTTCAAGATCATAAGATACTAAATGAAAACTCGGGATTCCGATTCATGATCTTAATTGTGACACTAAGTATGCTACTTTGTGATGCCAGTTTTTTACTTAACTTTAATCTTAGCTTTTTTCAGTGGCAGTACATGTAACTCTACATTATTTTGAAAGGATGTCGTAATATTTAATATTGGACATTTACCATAAATTATTTAGTCTTTTTATATAGTCAGCCACTTAAGTCACTTCCAATTTTTATAACAAAGAATGCCACAGGGAAAAAAATGTATTCACTAAATATTAGCTGAGTACCTACTATTTGCTAGGTACTGTGCAGTGTTGAGAATACAGCGGTGAATAAGACAGACATGATTCTTTATGTAGCTTGCAGTCTATTAAAAGGAAATAGACCAAAAAACCCTACTAAATAATTGAATGAACGTATGACAGTGCGAACAGCATTATAAAGGAAATCATAAATCTTGCATAAGTCACTTTAAGTGTATTTCAGTAAATTTTAGTAAATTTACTGAGTTGTTCAAATATCACCTCAATTTTTAGAAATTTTTCACCATCCCAATAAGATCCCTTGTGACTATTCACAGATAACCTTCATTTCCATACCCAAGTCAGGCATTTCAGATAAATTAAATTATACAATGTGCAGCCTTTTGAACCTGCCTTCCTGGATTTGACATAAGGTTTTAGATGTTTGTTTATGTTGTAGTGTATGGCAATATTTACTTTCTTTTTATTTTGATAATATTGTGTGGCTATATCACATGTTGTTTATACATTTACTTGTTGATGCACAATTGGGGTACTCCACCTTTTGGTTACCATGAATAATACTGTTATGAACATTTGCATACAGGCTTTTTTGTGTGGACATATGTTCTAAATTATTTTGAGTATATGCCTAGGAATGGAATTCCTGAGTTGTGTGGTAACTTTGTGCTTCTTTTGTGGAATTGTTTTTCAAAGTGGCTACACCATTCTAGATTACTACCAGCAAACACAATATCTGTCTATTTTAATATAGCCATCCTAGTAGTTGTGAAGTGGTAGGTATCTCATTGTGGCTTTCATTTGTATTTCCTTGATAGCTAATGAATTTCAGTATCTTTTTCATGTGTTTGGCCATTTGTATGTTCTCTCTGAAGAAATGTTTATTCCATTTATTTATTTACCATATGATTATGTTGTATTATTTATCTAATCTAAAACAATAAGGTATATGATTTCTGAATATTTTCTTCCATTCGGTAAGTTTCACTTTTTTGATGGTGTCTTTTATAGTACAAAAGGTATTTAATTTTGATAAAGTTCAATTAATTTTTTTGTCACTTGTGCTTTTGGGTCCTAGGTTTTTCTGTACTGAGTGGCTTTTGGATATGACTTCAATGTTCTTACTTGTAAATGGTCTGTTCAGGTTTGGAATTTTTTCATGATTTAATCATGGTAGGTTGTATGTGTCTAGAACTTTACCCATTTCTTATAGATTTTCCAATTCACTGGCAGATAGGTGCTCATGGTAACCACTAATGATCCTTTGAATTTCTGCAGATCAGCTCTATTACCTTTTTCTCTCCTTTATATTTTGGTCTTTTTCTTAGCCTGCCTAAAATTTTATTAATTTTGTTTATCTTTTCTAAAAAACAACGTTTTGTTTCATTGATCTTTTGTTTTTCTGTTCTACTGCAATCTTTATTTTCTTTTACTAATTTTGGGTTTGGTTTGCTCTTCCTTTTCCTGTTCTTCAATATGCCTAATTCGATTATTTATTTAAAGTCTTTTTTCCTCTATTGATGATTATAGCTATATATTTCCCTTTTAGTGCTGTTTTCACTGTATCCCATAGGTTCTGGTATGTTGTGCTTACATTATGTTTTTAAGAATTTTTTTCAATTTGCTTTTTATTTTCTTCATTGACCCCCGGTCCTTCAGGAGTATATTTAATTTCCGTATGTTTATATAGTTTCCAAAATCCTTCTTTTTATTGATCTCTAGTTTTATACCCTTTTGTCAGAGAAGATAGCTAATATTATTTCAACTTTTTGAAAGTTTGAAGTCTTGTTTTGTGACCTAACCTATGGTTTACCCTTGAGAATAATCTATGTGCCAAGGAAAATAATGCGTATTCTGCAGTTCTTGAATAAAGTGTTCTGTAAATATCTATTAGGTCCATTTGGTTTATAGAGTACATTAGGTTTGATGTTTATTTGTTGATTTTCTGCCTGGAAGGTCTATTCAATGATGAAAGTGGGGTTTGGAGTCTCCAGCTATTATTGTATCGGGGCCTATCTCTTCAGCTCTACTAATATTTTATGTATATATCAGAGTGCTCCAGTGTTGAGTGCATATACATCTAAAATTGTTATATCCTCTTGCTGAATTGACTCCTTTTTCGTTACATAATGACCTTCTTTGTCTCTTATAGTGTTTGTCTTGAAGTCTATTTTGTCTGATATAAGTATAGCTAGTCCTGCTCTTTTTTGGTTTCTGTTGCCATGGAATATGTTTTTTCCATTCCTTTATTTTTAGACCATGTTTGTCTTCATAGGTGAAATGTGTTTCCTGTAGTCAACAGAACATTGCATCTTCTTTTGTTTGTTTTTTAATTCATTCAGTCACTATATGTCTTTTGATTGGAGAGTTTAGTTCATTTTCAATCTATGTCACTGACAAATAAATACTTACCTCTGCCATTTTGTTATTTGTTTTTTGTTTCGTGTTCTTCTCTTCCTTCTTTGCTTCCTTCTTGTCTTCCTTTTAGTAAAGATGATTTTCTGTGGTGGTATGATTTAATTTCTTGCTTTTTATTTTTTGTGCATCCATGGTTCTAATATTTGATTATGTATTCCTATGTGAAATATAATTAGTGATTTAGTTTAACATATACACAGGAAACATTTGTTCAGTTGTATCTTTGTATGTTTGTGTTGGAGAAAAAATAGTTCTGTGATAAAATAATCATGTGGGATGCTGGGCTAAAGCTAAACAGTTCTCTTTACTGAAGAACTACTGAGAGTCTTTACTGTGATTGGAAATTCCCCGTAAGAAGAGAAGCAGTGTTTTGCAAAGGTTCTTGCCCACGGAACCCTTTCTTGTGAACTATGAAATACATTTTGCAATGGTTTGGCTTACTCTATGGAAGGTTAGCCTTTATCAGACTCTTAATTATTATTCCTTCAACAACTCTCAATTGGTTTTGTGTGTGCCTCTTTCACACCTAATTATGAGGTAAGTTATGAGGTACGCAAAGCAAGAAATACAAACAACTACCAGGTTTTGAGGGCAATTTAACCTCAGTTGTGATTTTTATTCAATTGACCTCTAAGGAAAGTCATTATTTTTCTTGATTTATGTGGATATATGTGCATACACTGGTAGTTTGTTAAAAATGAAACTTTTTCAGGGCCATGAAAAGCCACAGAATCTTCATTTTACTAAATTGCACAAGTAATTCTTAGGGAAAAAATTGAGTATTACCTTGTGGTTTGTAAAGAGGGGAAATTATGAAATTATTATGGTTTGTTTTGCATTTCAGAAAGCTTTAGAGAACTTAATTTTGGCCAAAATGTCTGTTGTCCATGGCACTGCCAATATTGCATCATCAGAGAAATTATCTAGTTGTTGCTACATTTTGTCTTTAAAAGGTTGCAGTGTAGTTAATTAACCACCTAAGTCTTATTTATAGCCTTATCCATTTTCTTAGTGCCCCCTGTACTCAGTTTGCATATGTTGGTGTAACTTGTTTACAGGGAAGAACTGCGGCATTGAACTAGAATATCCAAAAGTGCCAGCATCACTGCTAGGCAATATTTTAGTGAAGATTCTTTTTATGTGAGTTTTTTTGGATGCCACAACACATTCAAATACCTGGACCATGAGAATTATAATTAAAAATGTTTTTCAGAATGTTCATATTCTTTGAGATAGAGTTGCTTATTAGAGATAATGTATGAGTCGGTGGTAGACAAGCGGCACATCCAAAATAATGCAGAAAGGCCAAATTTAAGTGGGTATAGAAAACAGGTAAGAAAGTGGCAATATAGCATATAGGATTCTTTAGATTATTTCAATCATGATTGAGAAAGTTCTGTTGTATTTAAATCAGTGTTGATCTTTCTCTGTTTAAAATAAAATCAACTATCAAGTATCTTATGTGAACTGTTATAGTGTCATGTAGGAATATTAATATTTTGACTAACAGACTGACCTCTGCACCAAGAGACATGGTGCAATTTATCTACTGGTGTCCATTTGTGCCCAGAAAAACTTTTCCAGGTTGTTGAATTACCTTTTCAACTCTTCAATGAGTAAAAAATTAGTGATACTTTAAATCTAAGATTAAGGCAGGATATGTTGTTAAGAATATGGTCCTTTTTCAAAATTAGCACAATGAAGAGTAGTTTACATTTAGTTACACAAACCATACTGAGACTAGCACCAGAAAGTCTGAATCCCAGCAGAAAATTTCTACAAATTTGTCTTGAAAAGAAGCATTTAAATTTTAGCATAAAACTGTATTTTGAAAGAGAGAGACACAAAAATCTTCATTCACAGTTGTATGCAAATGGAAAGATGCCAATCTTTGAGGCACAAATTCCCACAGTGGGGATCACATCTCAGTTACCCTAAGGTAAAGCATTTAGCCTACTGTGATATTATGATAAAAATTCCATAATCCTGAATAAAGGCAATTGAAATGATTCCAGTTTTTAAACTATGAGTTATTCTTGCTTGTCACATTGTATGATGTAACAAAATTTTATAAAGCTAAATGGGATGCAAACATTATATCACCCATTTGCAAAAGAGATAACTCCATTTATGTTACATACATTTTGTAACAAGATTTAATTAAAATAGAACAAACACAATTATGTTCTTCCAACTAGCCAGTGGAATGTTTCTCTTATGTACACAACATGAAGAAAGTTACTAAAAGGACAAAGAAGAGATAAGAAGTAGGCTCCTCTTTCTGATCCTCTGACAGCATATACAGCTCTTTCAACAAATATTTACTAAGTACCTACTATGTGTCAATCCAGAGAGAGAGAGAGAGAGAATGAGAGAGAGAGAATGAGAGAGAGAATGAGAGATAATGAGAGAGAGAATGAGAGAGAGAGAGAATGAGAGAGAGAGAGAGAGAAAATGAGAGAGAGAGAGAGAATGAGAGAGAGAGAGAATGAGAGAGAATGAGAGAGAGAGAGAATGAGAGAGAGAGAGAATGAGAGAGAGAGAGAGAGAAAGTGAGAGAGAGAGAGAGGGAGAATGAGAGAGAGAGAGAGAGAGAGAGAGAGAGAGAGAAAGTGAGAGAGAGTTGTTGAAGGTACAAACACAAATCAGGCAAACTGCCTGCCTTCAATGAGCACATTATCTGGCTTGTGAGACAGAAAAGCAGAGATAGAAAAAAATAACAGCACTAGGATAAAGAAATGTATAAAAGGATAGAGAAACAGAGGATAATAATCAGCTCAGCTAAGGGAACTCAAGGAAGGGTTTACAGAATGAAGAATCTTTGAATTGTGCTTCTAAAATGAATAATATTTAATTGAATAAGACCAACAGAATCAAATTGTGAAAAAGTACAATAATATAAAAAGCAAATAAAAATGAAAGCAACGTACACTCCCATTTTTCTCTGGCCTGTGCCTCCTTCCTGAATTCTAGATTATATATACATATATATATATACACACACATATATATATGTGTATATATATACACACACATATATATATGTGTATATATATACACACACGCACACATACACACATACATACAGCTGTTTACTTGTCATCACCATTGGAATGTCTAATAAGTATCTCCTGATCTTTTCCCTTACCATACTCACTCCTCTGCAGTCTTCCCCATTTCATTATATGGCACTGTCGTTCACCCAATTGCTCAGATGAAAACACTTTGGAATCATCCTTGACGCTTAACTCTTATCTCACATTTAATCCATCAGCAAATTATCTAAGTGCTATTTTCACAATATATCCAGCATCTGGGCACTTCTCACTATCCTTACTGCTGACTTTACCCAATCTGAATTATTCTCTTCATTTTTATGGATACTATCTTGATCCAAACCATAATTTTCTCTCCTCTAGATTACTCCCTAGATAACTACATTCTAACTGATCTCTCTGATTTTACCTTTGTCATTTTCTACAGTCTGAAGCCTATTGCCTACAATCATGTTAAATGGTAAGTCCTTTCAGTTTTCTGTTCAATCCCCTCCTAATGCCTTTTTATACACTACAGGGTAAAAGCCAAACATATGATGACTTACAAGTCCCTGCACAATATTGTCCCCCATTCTTATCACATTTCTAATACTCTTCCCCAAGTTAACTCCGATTCTGGTACTGTGGATCCTTCATTCTCCTGGGAACTCCTGTGTTGAGAATTTTGCACTCTTTGCTCTCTCAACCTGCAAGGTATTTTCCCAAGTATCTGCATGGGTCACTCCCCTCAGGTCTATTGTGTCATTGCTCAAAAGTCATCATTTCAAAGACAGTTCTATATAATGTGGGGCCCACTCACCTTCACTTTGTACCTTCCTTACCTTGCATCATTTTCATAGAACTTATCACTTATCTACATCTTATTACATATTATTTTTTATTGGCTGTCTCCTACTCCAGACCATAAGCTAAATTAAGGTAGATAATTTTTCTCTTAAGTATTTCTGAGAGAAGAGAGAAATTCGGGTTGAATATTTTCTAAGTGAATGAAAAAAATGTATACAGAGAGTAATAAAATATCTCCCTCATACCTTACATATGTGTAAATCACAGTTTTATGTAAAGTTTTATAAATTAAAATAGAAGAATATGTTTGTTACAATGAAATAGTAAAGAATTCCTTAAGTTAGATGCAAGACGTACAAACCATGAATGACAATATTGATAAAATTAATTGCATTTAAATAAATAATTTCCAGGATAAAAAAAATTTTTAAATAAAATAAAATAGTAGTTATGGGGGAAGAAGATATTTATAATAGATATAATGCACAAAAGTAATATCCATGATATAAAATTATTATAGCTCATTTTTTACAAAGATAAACAATGTGGTAGAAAAATGGGCCATAAATATGCAGATAAGATCCATAAGAAGAAAATATATAGCCAATTTAAGCTCTATAAGGACAGGGATATTATCCATTTTCTTGATTTTTTTATTTCTAATACTTGATTCATTTCCTAACACTTAGCATTCAGACACAAATTCTTTGTCAAAATTTATTTAATGTAAAAAATAAGTACATAAAAAACGTAAAAAGATGCTCAACATTACTAGTAATCAGGAAAACACAAATTAAGCAACTCAGATACAATTTCACATTCATTATGTTTGCAAAAATTATAAGTGTGATGACATCACATGCCAGCCAGTAGATGGATAAACTGTAATCATAAATAATAAATAATAAACATTTATTATAGGCAGAAGTGTAAACCAAATTAGTTTGAATAGCAAATGGGTAGTACCTTAAAATGTTAATAATATAAATGTAAAACCTTTCTCTCCAGTAAAACTACTTCTAGGTTTTAGCTGCAGCAGGGAAATCCTTACTATGTTTACAAGGAGACATATGCAAAGGCATTTATTGAAGCACTGTTATTAATAATGAAAAAGTAGAAATACCAAATGGTCTCCAAGAGGGGTTATTGATAAAGAGAACAGTGTATTCATATATCAGTTTAAAAGAGTGAAATAGACTTAAAATATATCTAAATTCTTCAATTTCAAAGCGTAATGAGGGATGGAAGCATCTTCTCAAAGTGTAATTAGAGGTCCTCTCCTTTCCTAATAATTCACGAATCTAAAAAAAAAAGAAAGTGTCACTTCTGCCTAAAGAAAATCACTGTAACAAAGCAAAACAAAACAAAAAAATTCTTACAACAAAGATATGAAATTATAACATTTATTGAATACATCAAAGATGAAGTAATGACAAAAGAAATCAGAGTTAGGACATGAACACTGGCTCACCCACTGGCAGAATAAAGAAACATCAAGTGTATACAAATAGGAAAGAAGAAGTCAGTTAAAGATTGTAACACATTGCTAAAAGAAGAGTATAGGCTAGTGTGCAGGTACAGAACTCCTGTGAGCCTCAGACACAAAAGGGCTGCTACCACAGACAGGATCTTCTCCACCAACTTCCACCTGGTTGTTAAAGATTGGGGGAAAAAGCAGGAGACTGAAGAAAGCTTTCCTTGGTGGTACAAGCCTGAAAGAGTATATTGTGTAAAAAGCATGAAGCTCTTCTCTAATCCTTATGCCCTACAGAAAAACATATCATCTGTAAATATCCTTGGTAGGGGCAGTAAGTCGAATTCTTCCAAGGTCAGGAGTGAAGAATCACTGTAGCTGGCAAAGGTAAAAAAAAAAAAAAAAAAAAATTCTCTGTCCCTAGAAGATTACTGGAAATCAGTCATGAGCCTAGACAAGTATGTTCTGCTGCAGTGATGGGGCAAGAAGCCCTTGGCTCTACAAGAGTCACCAAAGATACAAGGTAGAATTTGAGGTGGAAAGACAGTGGAAGAGAAAGACCACAGAAAAGGATAAATGCCTGTGAAAGAATGGGGCTTTGGCATCTAAAAGAGATTCTCCCCGACTTCACTACTTAGCTTATAAGCACAAAATTACAAGAAACAACAGTTTACTGATGGGGGGTAAGGGGCAAGACAATGGAAAGAGACCTCCTCCATGGTGCAGAGGTAGAGGGAACATTGAAACCTGAGGATGAAGTAAGAACATTAAGACAGCCCTCTTGTTTAAGCACAAAATAATTCTACTGTACAAATAGAAAAAAGTGATAAGAATTACAGCAGAGTTTTCATCAGAAATTATGTAAGCTAGAAGACAATTCAGCAATCCCTTTAATGTACTGAACAAAAATAAATGGCCAATCCAAAAGTCGATTGAGTGAAAATAATTTTCAAACATGTGGTCGTATGATTTCTGACAAACTAAAGATAAAGGTATCATTGCCAGCAAAGCTGAACCACAATACACCTTTTAAAAACCGGGGCCTATCATGGGGAGGGGGGAGGGGGGAGGAATTGCATTGGGAGTTATACCTGATGTAAATGACGAGTTGATGGGTGCTGACGAGTTGATGGGTGCAGCACAGCAACATGGCACAAGTATACATATGTAACAAACCTGCACGTTATGCACGTGTACCCTGGAACTTAAAGTATAATAATAATAATAAAAGAAAGGAATTATCTTCTACCCAAAAGAAAAAAAAATAAAAAATAAAAATAAAAAGTGTTTCAGGCTGAAAGAATATAATGCCATTCAGAAACCTGAATTCACACAAAAAATTGAAGATATCCAAAAATGGCTAAAAGTAGATCTAGAGGATTCTGGTTTTTTAACTTCTAATTTACAATGGCTCTAAAAGAAAATTGACTTTCTAAAGCAAAAAGTAGTAGCAATTATGCTGTAGGTTTTTAACATATATCTGAGCAAAATGTATGACAACAACATTAAAAGAGATAGAAATTGTAATGATAATGAAGTTTTTACACTGTACATGAAGTGATACTATATTATTTGATGGTAGATGGTGATCAATTAGAGACACACATCGCAAACCTTAAGGCAACCGCTAAATTTCTAAAGATACATAGTTATTAAATAAGTGTTTATATTTATTTTAATTAATACAATGTAATTAACAATGTTGTATAATAAGTCTATGACTTAAAAATTAATTATCCATGAGAACTTCCCAACCTTGTTAGGCCAGCATTCAAATTCAGGAAAAGCAGAGTACCCCATAAGATACTCTGTGAGAAGATCATCCACAAGACCCATAATCATCAGATTCTCCAAGGTTAAAATGAAAGAAAAAATGTTAAGGGCGACCATAGAGAAAGGCCAGGTAACCTACAAAGGACATCAGACTAACAGCGGACCTCTCAGCAGAAATCCTGCAAACTAGAAGAGACTGGGGACTAATATTTAACATTCTTTAAAAAAAAAAAAAAAAAAAAAACAATTCTAACCCAGAGTTTCATATCTGGCCGAACTAAGGGAAGGAGAAATAAGATCTTTTTCAGACAAGCAAAAGCTGAGAAAAGTTGTTACCTCTAGACCTGCCTTACAAGAGTTCCTGAAGTGAGCACTAAATATTGAAAGAAAAACAAAAACAAAAACAAAAAAACACTACCACTCACCACAAAAAGACACTTAATTACACAGAGCAGTGACACTATGAAGCAACGCCATAAACAAGTCAACAAAATAACCAGCTAGTATCATGAAGACAGGATCAAATCCACACATATCAATACTAACTTTAAATGTAACTGGGCTGAATGTGCCAATTAAAAGACACACAGAGTGGCCAGCTGGATAAAGAACCAAGACACATTTGTACACTCTCTGCATGAGACCCATCTTACATGCAATGACATACATAGGCTCAAAATAAAGGGATGGAGGAAAATGTACCAAGCAAATGGAAAACAGAAAAAAACAGGGATTGCAATCCTAGTTTGTCACAAAACAGACTTTAAACCAACAAGGAAAAAAAAGACAAAGGAGGGCAGTACATAATGGTAAAGGGATCAATTCAACAAGAAGAGCTAACTATCCTAAATATATATATGAACCCAACACAGGAGCACCCAGATTCATAAAGAAAGTTTCTAGAGACCTTCAAAGTGACTCAGACCCCCAAACAATAATAGTGGGAGACTTTAACACCCCACTGACAATATTAGACAGATCACTGGGACAGAAAATTAACAAAGATATTCAGGACCTGAACCCAGCTCTAAATTAAATGGTCCTGATAGATATCGTCAGAACTCTCCCCCCAGAAGCATCAGAATATACATTCTTCTCATCACCACATGGCACTTTTACTCTAAAATTGGTCACATAATCAGAACTAAAACACTACTCAGAAAATGCAAAAGAACTGAAATCCTAACAGTTTCTTGGACCACAGCGCAATCAAATTAGAACTTAATACTAAGAAATTCACTCAAAAACATACATGGAAATTGAATAATGACTGAATGACTTGTGGGTTTATAATAAAACTAAGGCAGAAATCAAGAAGTTCTTTAAAATGAGTGAGAACAAACATACAACATACCAGAATCTCTGAGACATACCTAAGGCAGTGCTAAGAGGGAAATGTATGGCACTAAATGCCCACATAAAAAAGGCTGAAAGATGTCAAGTTAACAATCTAACATCAAAACTAAAAGAACTAGAGAACCGAGGCAAACAAATCCCAAAGCTGGCAGAATATCAAAAAATAACAAAAATCAGAGCTGATCTGAAGGAGATAGAGACCCCAAAATAACCTTCAACAGATCAATGAATCCAGGAGTTGTTTTTTTTTAAAACTAATAAAATAGAGAGACCACAAGCTAGACTAATAAAAAAGAAAAGAGAGAAGCTTTAAATAAGCACGATCAGAAATAATAAGGGGGATATTACCACTGACGCCACAGTAATACAAACAATCAGAGAATATTATAAACACCTCTTTGCACATAAACTAAAAAACTCTAAAAGACATGTATAAATTTCTAGACACATACATCCTCCCAAGACTGAACCAGGGAGCAATTGAAACTCTGCACAAATAACAAGCTCTGAAATTGAGGTCATAATAAACAGCCTACAAACAAAAACAAACAAAACAAAAAACAGAAAAAACAGGACCAGAAGGATTCACAGCTGAATTCTACAAGAGGTGCAAAGAAGAACAGGTACCATTTCTACTGAAACTATTTCAGAACATCGAAAAGAAGGGACTCCTCCCTAACTCATTCTACGAGGCCAGGCCAGCATCATCCTGATATCAACAAACTGACAGAGATACAAAAAAAGAAGAAAACTTCAGGCCAATATCCTTGATGGACATTGGTGCAAAAATACTCAACAAAATACTGGAAAACTGAATCCAGCAGTACATCAAAAAGCTAATCCGCCACAATCAAGTAGGTTTCATTCCTGAGATGCAAAGTTGGCTCTACATACACAAATCAATAAATGTGATTCATTACATAAACAGAATTAAAGATGAAAACTACATGATTATTTCAATAAATGTAGAAAAGGCTTTCGATAAAATTTAACATATCTTCATATTAAACACTCTCAACAAGTTAGATATTGAGGAACATACCTCGAAATAGTAAGAGCCATTTATGAAAAACCCACAGCCAACATCATACTGAATGAAAAAAAGCTGGAAGCATTCCCCTTGAAAACCAACACAAGACAAGGATGCCCTCTCTCACCACTTCCATTCAACATGGTATTAGACGTCCTAGCCAGAGGAATCAGGCAAGATAAATAAAGGCATCCAAACAGAAAGAGAGGAAGTCAAACTATCTCTGTTTGCAGATGACATGATTCTGTGTCTACAAAACACCACAATCTCAGCCCCAAAGCTTCTTACAGCTGATAAACAACTTCAGTGAAGTTTCAGGATACAAAATTAATGTACAAAAATTGCTAGCATTCCTATACATCACCAACAACAAAACAGAGAGCCAAATCAGAAAGGCAATGCCATTCACAATTGCCACAAAGAGAATAAAATACCTAGGAATACAGCTAACGAAGGAGGTGAAAGAGCTCTACAATGAGAATACAAAACACTGCTCAAAGAAATCAGAGAAGACACAGTGAAATGGAAAAAAAACATCTCATGCTCATGAATAGAAAGAATCCATAACATTAAAATGGTTACACTGCTCAAAGCAATTTACACATTCAATATTATTCCTATCATACTACCAATGACATTCTTCACAGAACTAGAAAAATATTAATTTTATATGGAACCTAAAGAGAGTCAGAATAGCCAACGCTATCCTTAGCAAAAAGAAGCAAGCTGGAAGAATCATGTTACCCTACTTCAAACTATACTACAAGGCTAAAGTGACCAAAACAGCATGGTACTGGTACAAAAATAGGCACATAGACCAATGGAACAGAATAGAGAGCCCAGAAATAAGGCTTCATATCTATGACCATCTGATCTTTGACAAAGCTGACAAAAACAAGCAGTAGGGAAAAGACATCCTATTCAATAAATGATACTGGAATAACTAGCTAGCCACATGCAGAAAATTAAAGTTGGACTCCTTTCTTACACCACATACAAAGATAAACTCAAGACAAATTAAAGACTTAAATGTAAAACCCCAAACTATAAAAACCCTGAAAGACAACCTAGGCAATACCATCCTGGACATAGGAATGGGCAAATATTTCATGAAAAAGAAACCAAAAGCAATGGCAACAAAAGCAAAAATTGACAAATGGGGTCTAATTAAACTAAAGCGCTTCTACACACCAAAAGAAAGTATTCTCACTTGTAAGTGGGAGCTGAATGACAAGAACGTATGAAAACAAAGAAGAAAAGAAGCAGCACTGGGATCTACTTCAGGGGAGAGGGTTGGGAGAGGGGGAGGAGGAGAAAAGATAGCTATTGGATACTGAGTTTAATGCCTGGTTTATGTAATAATATGTACAACAACCCCCTCTGACACACGTTTATCTATGTAACAAACCCTCATATGTACACCCAAACCTAAAACAAACATCAAAAAAAGAAATAGGTTTATACACACAAAATGTTCTTTAGCTCTAGCAACAGTCCTTGTCTAGGAGTCTACCTTGTCTAATATTACAGTCACTCCAAATTTGTATGCATAAGTTTCATGATATATTTTTTCTATTGTTGACATTCAAACTGTGTTTTTATTTAAAATGCTTCTTGTCAAGTAAAGCGTTTTATTTTGCAGGTTAAGAGATGTGATATTTACATATAATACTGATCAAGAAAAAAAATACACAATTCCAGTATTACAAACAAAATGGGAGACATTACTGTAGAACTTAAGAATATCAAAATGATAGGAGGAGGATTATTTGGACAACTATACTGCATTACATTTAACATATTATATAAAATATTCAAACTTATACAGCTAACTAAAACTGATACAATAACACACAAATTCTAAATGGTCCCAGGTCCATTATGTACAATTTAAAGCCATAGTTTAAAATTTTCCTATAAAGAGAATTCCACACTTAGATAACTTTAAGAGTGATTCCACAAAACTTTTAAGAAGGAAAAGATATTGCCAAATTTATTCATACTCTACTATCTAAAGAAATCAAAGGGAACGTATTCCAGCTAGCATGTGAGAATAATGTAATTTTGAAAACAAGATCAGACAAATAACTTTTAGCAAATAAATAGGGCTTATGAAAATATGTACAGAAAAATCTTAAACAAGACATTAACAAATGAATTAAGTTCACCACTAATTAGTGCCTATATCAGAAATATAAGGTACATTCAACATCTTAAACAACTGATGGTATCCTATTAATACAATTATAAACTATACAATCATCATCAACATTAATGCAGAGAAAATCATTTGACTAAATTCCCTACATTTTCATGATAAAAATTTTTAGTAAGCAAGAAGATACAAAGAAACATTTCATGCTAATGATGAATAGCTACAAAACAATCATAGCTGATGTTATGCTCCTGGTAAAATAATGAATCTCATCTCCCTGAGCTCAAGGATAAAACAAAGGTGTCCATTATCACCATGTGCATTCCAAATTTTACTGGAGATTCCAGCTGGCACAATAAGTCAAGGGAAATAAATAAAATGAATAAATGCTTTAAAGGAAGATGTAAATAAAATGAATAAATGTTGTAAAGGAAGATGTGAATATCCATACTCAGCATAACTGTCTACATAAAAAATTGAAAAACAATTAAAAATTTAGAAAGGTCACTGTGTACAAGGTCAAAGTAGAAAAAACAAATACATTCACTCTGAGACCCTATCCCTCACACACACACACACACACACACAGCCTTGCACACCTTATGCATACAAAAATCTGTATGAAGAGAGATCAAGTCTAATGCCAATAACATGGAGGAATTAGGGACATTGGTATGAAAAGGCTTTGAATCTTAGAGACCCTTCTGGGGTACACATCCAGCCTCAAGCTGCAGCCCTCCCCATTCATCAACCAACTCTGTGCCCTCAAAAAAAGACAGGGAAAAGAAAGAATGGAATATACATTTTTTCAGATTCTCATAGAGCATTCACTAAGCGACATAATATTCTGGGCCATAAAACGTTAACAAATTTAAAATAATATAAATTTCAAATAGTCTTTCTTGTTGTCCAATAGAATTAAACTAGCAATAACCAAATATCTCAAAAATCTCCAAATACCTGTAAGTTAAATATATTTCTAAATATTTCGTTCTGAGTAAAAATAAACATACAGCATATACGAACCCATGAGATAGAGCTAAAGCAGTATGTAGAAGAAAATTTGTAACAAAATGCTTCAAATACTTTGAGGTTTTCTTAATAAGTGCTTAAATATTTAGGATTATGTCATCTTGAAGAACAGACTCTTTATCATTATGACTTAATATTCTTTATCTCTAGTAATATTCCTTGCTCTGCAATTCACTTAGTATAATATTGAATATGACTACTTCAGCATAATTTAGATTAGTGTTAATGTACCTTTTTTGATCCTCTCACTTCAGCATATTTTGTCTTCATATTTAAACACGTTTTCTGTGACACGATATAATTGGGAAAATCTGACAATTTCTTTCAATTAGGGTAAATTGTGATTTACATGTAATTTGTGATTATTGATATAGCTTAGTTTAAGATTTTCATCTTGTTACTCATTTTCAATTTGTCTGAATAGTCCTTTGGGCATCTTTCTTTTTCTTCTCTAATACCTTTTAGATTCATCAAATATTTTTGAATTTTCCATTGTATTTCCTTTCATGATTTTCCAGTTACAAATCTTCGTTTTGTTATTTTTTCATTGTTTTAGTATTTATAGTACACTTCTTTAACTTATCTTTTATTTTCAAGTGATATAACAGCATTTCATGTATAAGCAACTTACAATATATTTCAAAAAGTACAATATATTTCTAAGTTTTTCTTTTGGCCTGAATATTTTTATTACACACCTAATTTTACTTATGTTAAAGTATCCCAATACATTATTATTTTTCTTCAAACAGCAAATTATCTTAAAATGTTTAAATGACAAAAATTATATTTTCTGTTTCCATTTTTTAAAATTTATTTTTATTTATTTTTATTTATTTTTTAATTTATTATGATTATACTTTAAGTTGTAGGGTACATGTGCATAACGTGCAGGTTTGTTACATATGTATACTTGTGCCATGTTGGTGTGCTGCACCCATCAACTCGTCATTTACATCAGGTATAACTCCCAATGCAATCCCTCCCCCCTCCCCCCTTCCCATGATAGGCCCCGGTGTGTGATGTTCCCCTTCCTGAGTCCAAGTGATCTCATTGTTCAGTTCCCACCTATGAGTGAGAACATGCGGTGTTTGGTTTTCTGTTCTTGTGATAGTTTGCTAAGAATGATGGTTTCCAGCTGCATCCATGTCCCTACAAAGGACACAAACTCATCCTTTTTTATGGCTGCATAGTATTCCATGGTGTATATAGAAAACTGTAATCATTGTTTTCAGGCACTGTGGTTCAGGATGGAATGCAGCCCTAGGTTGAGTACCAGGTTTGATCCTATTTAGTCTTACGGTATAAGTATCCTTTAGTGTTACAGTATAACCCTAGGATCAGACTATGGACTTGGTTCATACCATTAAACAACTTACATATCTTCTCTAAGCTTCATTCTTTATCTGTAAATTCATGATAAAAATAAATACTGTCTTCTCAGGATTTTGAGTGGATTAAATGTGATAATACATGTATGTTCTTAATGAAAAAAATGGAATAAAATCTAAGAAAAAGAAAACACTATTTAAAAATAGAATATTGTAGTATATCTGATGGAAAGTAGAAAACACTTAGAAAACATTTAAAATTTTAAAATGCTAAAAAAGTCAGAGATCAATCAGAAAAAAAATTTATGATAGAATGAAACATAGTACATAAAACCATGTTTCACAATTATTTATTAGGCTACTTAATGTTTTTATAAAACATTCATGATGCATTATTTGAAATCATTTATAAGAAAATGGCACACAATTGTTGACCCCAACCTAAAACCTAAGTACACAGAAAAATGTGTGGAAAGATCCACAGCTAAATTTTATCAAACATTGTATTCACATTATGTCACTGGTATTGTGGTATTACTGCATTACTGCTATTCATATGATTCAGACCTTTTATGTGTTTTCCAAGTTGTTCTGCAATAAAAAGGAATTACTCTCATGGTCAGTAAAAGAAAGATATCAATAAAAATGTATTTTTCATTGACATAATTCTGATATAAGAATAACTTGGAAAAATGGAAAATTTGGTTTTGGCAGTTATTTTTTCTCTTTTGAGCTCCCTAAGTCTATATACTCAGCCTGTTCAGTTAGCGTTCTTGCCTTTCTATGTTCCTGACTCCTAACAATAATAAATGTTAACTTATTATAAATTATGAAGATAAACTAATATATTCACATTAACGACGTGACAAAATTAAATTATAGCAAGGAAGGTCCAGAATTAATACATAATCATTAAGTATTTAGCTACAGTTGTGAGGATTTTAAGGGCATGTCTATGTTTTATTGGCGTGGGACCATATACAATTTTATATCAAGCTTCTCTGAAAATACCACATAGGTTACCCTTTCTCAACTATTGTAACTTTGTCAGTTTAACCATTTAAACTACCCAAACTCAGTTTCTATACAACTATCATTATTATATCTTATCAGTTTGTGGCTTGGCAAGAAATCACTTGGTCTAGGCTGAGTTCAGCTAAAGGTGAATTTCCTTGAAGTATGTCTCATTATTCTCCTGAGACTACAACGTGAGACTAGACATAGCTTTCTCATGGTGATTGCCAAGGTGTGAAAGTTCATAAAAATGTGCATAAAGCCTGGGTTCAGAACTGCCATATCATCAGCTCATCAGTTTCACTTTATTCTATTGGCTTAGAAAAGTCACTAGAGGCCAAGGTTATACTCAAGAGATAGGAAAGGAGTCCTACCCATTATGAAAGCATACTGCACAACTTCATAAATAGTTAAGGAAATGGATAAGTGAGGAGTGAAGAATTGGGGACAGGAATATAATCTACCATATGAGCCTGATTTTTATTAGAATGTAGACATTTATTTTGAATCATTAAAATTTATTTTTATTAGATAAGTTTATCTTCATAATTTACAAGCTAAAGTATCATAATACTGTGTTTATAATTTTAAACATCCTCTATGTGCTAAATAATGCATCCATTACCTCAATCAACACAATAACCTTTTGAGAATTTATTACTATCCTTATGTAAGAAAATAAATTACAAAGACATGTTATGGGCGATTTGGTTACGTAGTTTTCTCAAAATTCTACAGCAACAGCTATTAAGGAGCTGATACAGCATTCTAAACCATGACTGGCTCCTCCAAAGCCCAGTGATCTTTTACAACAGGGTAAGCTGTCATTAAGCCAATGTCTCCTAATTTACTATTTTTAAAGTAAATATATTTGCTATATCATATCTTGTTAAATCCCATATTTAGTAAATTTAAAAACAGACAACAGACATAATTAAGTTTCAGATTTGAACCTCATTGCTGACTCTCAATCCTCGCTTCATATGTTGCAGGCATTTTAATGCTGGCAATGAGATTATTTGTTGAGGAAAAAAATTACAACCAACTACAAAGCTATTGAGTGCTTCTCATGTGTCCCTGTGGTCTCATTCCTTTTTAGATGTATATTGGGAATGTAGAAGAAAAGCTGTCCCTACCCCTATTATTTCAGGTATCTGTGGGAAAATAATGGGCTTTGTGGATGTGAACCTCACATGCAATTTTGAAAAATTATTTCTTTTGTTTCTGCTAAGACTAAAATGAGATGCCAAAGATACATGTTCATAGTGTGTAACATCTGGTCACTTTATTGTGCTGCGGCTTATTTCAATAAAATCCTTGGAAAATTTCCAATTGCCATCACATAAATTCCCAGAACCCACGTAAAAGTTTACTTATATGTGTAGAATCTAAAGATTACAATTAAAACTGGTATGTAAGCAAAACATTATTACTATGATAGCTGGAGGCAACTATTTGTGGCATTTCAAACTAGTCCATTCTTCTATCCACAGTGTAATCATTTATTTAATTTCCCTTTTCCTGTGAGGAAAAACACTATGACCCATCTATTGATGCTTATACCATGAGAATCACTATTCTAGACACTGGGAAAACCAATGAGTAAGATACGATCCTTGCCTTTGAGGAACTCATAAGAGAAGAGAGCCATTTATGGAAGCGTACAAGGATAACTGTAAGTATGATCAGAGCTGTAATAGATGCATAAAAAGATTTCTATGGAAGCCTAACAAGACATTATGAGATGCAGTGAGCTAGCTTTGGAAGGCTGAGTGTGATTCTGATATAGTAAAGAAAATGAACATGAAGAGAACAGCAAAAATAAATGGAATTACGTTATGCAGAAATATTGAAGCAGAGAATTGGGTGGGCATGGGAGCATGGGATAATGCAAGGGACATAGAGTGCTTGGAGGGGTGGAAAAGGAGGGGTAATGAAATAGGTATGCAGTAGTTCAAGAATGGAGAAATTAAGTACCTTACTAATAGTGAGCCGAGATCACGCCACTGCACTCCAGTCTGAGTGACAGATTTACCCTCCGTCTCAGAAAAAACGACAAAAATAAATTTGAACTCTTTATATAAGTGTATCCATGTTTATTCTTTTGTTTTGCTCACATACACCTAAAAATTAAAACAATTTTGCATACACTCCCAATATCAATGTGTATATAGCTACAGATAAAGTGCATACATTAACAGCAAATAAGTTGCAGTCTTATTAAACATGTAAAAATATACTTTGTGAGCTAAAGAGGAAATAAACCACTTTAAAATCATTAATAGATCAAAATTTTATTTTCTTAATGAGACAAATTGAGGAAATAAATAATAGACTTAATTATTACTTTTTGAATCATTGTTTAATTATCTATAATACAGTAATTCAAAAGATTAGTAGAAAGTTCATCTCTAAAGATTTATTTGTATTTATTCTTTCATTTATTATTTTTATAGATTCGGGGGCAATTTGCAGGTTTGATACGTGGATATATTGCTTTGGTGGTGATGTGTGGGCTCCTAGAGTAGCCATCACCCAAAAAGTGAACATTGTACCAAATAGGTAATCTTTCAAAACTAACCTCCACCCTTTTGTAGTCCTTAGTATCTACCGTCCCCTTCTGTATGTCCATGTGCACCCAATGTTTACGTCTTACTTATAAATAAACAACATGTGGTGTTTGATTTTCTGTTCATTTTACTTCGCATAATGGCATTCAACTTCATTCATGTTGCTGAAAAAAACATTATTTCATTCCTTTTAATGGCTGCATAGTATTCCATAGTGCATACATATCACATTTTCTTTATCCAGTCTACCATTGATGAGCATCTATGTTGATTTCATAACTTTGCTATTGTGAATAGTGCTATGATAAACATACGAGTGCAAGTGGGGTTTTTTTTTTTTTTCTTTTGAGTAGATAGCCAGTAGTGGGATTGCTGGGTTAAATGGTGGTTCTATATTTAGTTACTTGAGAAATCCCCATGCCGTTTTCCATAGAGGTTGTACTAATTTACGTTCCTGCCAACAGTGCATAAGCATTCCCTTTTCTCCACATCCTTGCCAACATCCGTTGTTTCTTGTCTTTTTAATAATAGGCATTCTCACTGGTGTGAGATGATATCTCATTGTGGTTTTAATTTACATTTTGCTGTTGATTAGTGATATTGAACATGTTTTCATATGTTTGTTGGCTGCTTGTATGTCTTCTTTTGAGAAATGTCTGTTTATGTCCTTCGTCTATCTTT
This sequence comes from Theropithecus gelada, assembly GCF_003255815.1. Classification (NCBI taxonomy): domain Eukaryota; kingdom Metazoa; phylum Chordata; class Mammalia; order Primates; family Cercopithecidae; genus Theropithecus; species Theropithecus gelada. The sequence goes on along the minus strand of NC_037689.1, from coordinate 144,341,781 downwards.
TAATGGGATTATTTCTTCTTTTCTTGTTGAGTTGTTTGAGCTGTTTGTAGATTCTGGATATTAGTCCTTTGTGAGATGCATAGTTGGCAAATATTTCCTTCCATTCTGTAGGTTGTCTGTTTACTCTGTTATTTCTTTTGCTGTGCAAAAGCTTTGTAATTTAATGAAGTCCCGCTCGTCTACTTCTGTTTTTATTGCATTTGCTTTTGAGGTCTTAGTCATAAATTCTTTACCTAGGTCAATGTCCAGAAAAGTTTTCCTAGGTTTTCTTCTAGGATCTTTATAGTTTGAGGTCTATAGAGAAGAATTTGGAGGTTCCTCAAAAATCTAAGTCTCTAATCCGTCTTGAGTTCATTTTTGTATATGGTGAGAGACAGGGATCCAGTTTCATTCTTTTGCATATGGCTAACTTTTTTCAGTACCATTTATTGAATGGAATGTTAAAGGTTTGTTTTAATGCTGATATATATGAAAAAAATCTCATAGAGATACATGAATCCATATAGAAGCAGCATATCATGGAATACATTTTTCAATCCCAAATACCAATTATGCCAATTGTGTTGTTATTATTGACAATTAGCAAACAGCTGCTTATATTCTCAAATGTAAATAATACTAATTAGAAGTTATATTATGTTTATCAAATATATTTTAAAACCATTAAAACTGTTTACTTATAATATGAAAAATGTCTAGAAAAATTTGTTTTTAATGTGCACAAATAATAGAAGTTTTATAAGAAACACATTTACATTGTTTTGGCAAAAAGAAAGATAAGCAGATGGTGATGAAAACATTTCAAACATCCACCTTTGGAATATTCTCTCAATAGCATAATTCTGTCAAAAAGCCTTCACTTTTTACTAATTTTTTTTTTGTTTTTGAATTTAGAAATATATTTTGGGACCTTAGTAATAGTCATATACTATTATGCTAAGCTAAGTTTTTTTTTTTTTTTTTTTTTTTTAAATTTTTTTTTTTTTTGAGACGGAGTCTCGCTCTGTCGCCCAGGCTGGAGTGCAGTGGCCGGATCTCAGCTCACTGCAAGCTCCGCCTGCCGGGTTCACGCCATTCTCCTGCCTCAGCCTCCCGAGTAGCTGGGACTACAGGCGTCCGCCACATCGCCCGGCTAGTTTTTTGTATTTTTTAGTAGAGACGGGGTTTCACCGTGTTAGCCAGGATGGTCTCGATCTCCTGACCTCGTGATCCACCCGTCTCGGCCTCCCAAAGTGCTGGGATTACAGGCTTGAGCCACCGCGCCCGGCCAGAGCTAAGTATTAACTAGTATTGTAGAATATACTCATAGGCCATGTCTTAGAAATTTTACTAATTATTAAGATATTAACAGGTCACCATTTCTTTGGAGACTCAGGTAAATCTAAAGATGGTTTTGATAGGGAGGAGAAGTGTCAGTTCTGACATTTTGTTGTTTTTAATTTGTGTTTCATTATTGCTATTACAATAATTTGTGGGCTATTTCCCTTAATATTTTTATGCCAAGACACTTATGGTATCAAGGATATTTTGACCTTTATAAATAGATGAAATGAAGATATTTGCATGTCAATTCAGACAGTGTCAATGATTATATTAAACATAAGTAATGTTTATTTTGTTCTTTCTTTAAATAAAATATATGTATATGTATATTGATTTTCTAATATTGTTTTGAATGCCGCTCTCATGCTACTGGAACAAGTTCCATTTGATCCAGAAAAGCCCACTGTCCCACAGTTAAAAATGCTTGGTGAATATAAGATCAACAATATGTATGCTGCAAGATCTATGAAGGCAGTGATACTGCCACCTTCAGAAGAAGCTGCTAGTGTTTTGGAGATGTCAGAAAACAAAAATTGTTAATTTCCATCGAAATTGTGATTCTAGTCTTTCTTGCATCTATTTTCAAGTGAACTGAGTCTACCTTGGATAAATTGGAAAATCATGTGTTACAGGAAACAGAAAAGTACCTTAAATCCAAAATCATTGGTTGATCTAGTTGTAAGCAAAATAGTTAATACAATAAAAGTAGGAGTTAACACAGATGTGAAGCAAATAAGAGTGACTGGTCAGTAAAACTAAGAAAAGTGTTTTTCAGTCCCATGAATACTATGACTCAAATTAACCGCATTTTTAGATATGTTTTTCAGAGAAAGGCAAACTACATGTGATTGGGTGTGAATGAAACACTGAAATTATGAAGAACTGTTATAGGTCATGTAGGCTTTCAAAATGACCACATTGAAATAGCTTAGTTCAAAGACGGGACACTAAGGAGTGAGAGAGAAGTTTCTGATGGTGTTGGCTAGGTCATTTATAGATATTTAGATCTTGCCAGTGGATAGAGAAAAAGTAAATGCTTTCTTCCTTTCCTCAAGGAGCTCACAGTTTAGTGGAACTGGCAGATTTATACAGATTATTACATTGTATTTTGAGTCACACTCACCTCTAATAGTGGGAAAGCAATTTCTGATAACTCTTGACAGAGGAAGTGGTGTGAATCTTAAAGGATAATAAACACTTTCACGGCAGAAATGGATAGGACAGTGCTCTGAGTATGGATGTGAAGAGGGATAATTAAAGACGTGGTTGTGTTTAAACCATTAAAAGGACATGATACGTTCAGAAAATGGTGAGATATTTGGTGTGGTTGAAATACAAGTATGGTTTATCTGAAGAGTACGGATAGATGCAGTGAGAAATATTGTTTGGAACTGGACTGTGCAGATCCTTGTAAATCAAACTAAGTAATCAAGACTCCATAGTTATCCTACCTTATTCTACAATCTCACTCTAGGAGAAGTCCCTGGCTTGATTTATAACAGGTACTTTACATATATAATGGCCAGTAATTTGCTTATCAAATGGTAGATACTACCTTTAATTAGCATTGTGATTATGATTGACATTCTGTCTAGTCCACGAGTCTGGATTCCATTTTCTCTATTCATAAGCATTAGCTAAATGGTCTACAAGAATATACAGATCTGGAAACACAGAACAGAAATTTGGTACCTTCCTCTTTCTCAACCATTTTTTTTTACAGACCCTCCCACCACTGTGACTTTCTGAATGGACATTCTGTACCAGCATTTCACTGAACCCTATCTGACCTTGATATCTGCTAAGCAGCAGGGTATAAAGAACAGGCATTGGCATCAGACACAAAGGGGTACATTCTTTTTTATTTTTACTTACTAGCAGTGGTAAAGAACTCAAAATTTTGAACTTTATTTTCTTTATTTATAAACTTACTGACTTCATAGCACTGTTGTATGAGAAAAATGAAGCTATGAGGAGCTCAATGAATGGTAATTCCCAACACTGCATACAATTTTATGGATTTGTACAATGGCATGCTTAGTTGTTTCCTCTGGGATGGTGAAGTTGTTATATGTCACAGCGTAATACTCATTCCACCTCTCTCAGCAACCAGAATTTTCACCAAAGTGGCATATTATATTCAGCAACTATCCATTTCTTTACAACTCTCAATATCTTCCCTCTGTTTGAAGCCTTTTCTCATTGTCTTTCCAAGGTGTGAGCTACAAGTAGATCCACATAACATGCGCTGTCCCCCTGGCCAAGAACAAGTATGTAGCTAAACAGATTTTTGTGAATTTGGAATTTAGTCTAAATTGTAGTCTCATTTTAGGTAGATGGACCAGTCACCTGTATATTTGGGGGTAGCTTTTGACCATATTTTATGTTGTGTCTTAAAAAGCAGAAATGATCAGTATACAGCTAGAATTAAAATAATATATGAACCAAGCACAGAGATAAGAGTAGGAGGACAACTTGGAAAGTTTAGTGGGCATTCCAATTTCTCTTTCTAGGACTTGAAGCTTAGCTGTATTCTTGCACCTTGAGATTCATGATTCAGCCAATATCCTCATATTTAGTCTCCTTCAGCTAAGTCAATGCCAACAAGCTTCTATTACTTACAAAATAAAATGACTGATGGTACAAGAATATTTGTATTTCTCATCAGAGACTCAAACTAAGTCTGTACTATTTTATACAGGGTCCTGTACCTCAGGTACAGGCTTTCACTTAAGCAAGTACTAATAACCATTTACAGTAGCAATACTTTTTATATATAGTGCCCATTGATCCCCTAAATTCCAAAAATTGCTAAGTTAGATATTGTGATTGAATAATCATATACAGTTTTTTAAAGACTTTTTTCTAGCTATGGTCACTTAAAACCTATTTTATTTATGTTTCAATTAGACAAATCATTTGCCATCAAGATAATTAGTCAATAAAAGAAATTTTATTTACTCTTTTAGGAAGGAATTTTAGTATATTCACATTTCTGAGACTCAGTGTTCTGAAAAGAAATTCTGAATGCAAAGTTAAAAATAATGTCATCCATAATTTCTATGCTTGGATGACTCTAAGAAATATTTTGGCAATATTTCATCTCAACTATTTGGCTTCAGAACAGAAGCATTTAGACTAAAATGTGTTAAGAAAAGACTATTCCCTCAGTGACATCTCTCTTCTTCATTACAACCAACAGACTTAAAATAGTAAAACAGAAACACAAAGAACAATAATGTTTTGAAGTATAAATGTCAAACTGTGTATTCAGTCTTTGTTTTTAAAAAGAAACAGATAATACTTCATAACTATATCATCTGAGACCCATCAGATCTCTCTTGTAGATCTCACTTGATTTTTCTGGCTTTCGATCTTCACAATTTATCAGCTTGATTCTCACAATTTTGTATCCTACTGTGTGGACTTCGATTGCCCACATATCTATAAAATTGCACTGTCATCAGGCAGCAAGCAAAACTGTTTTGTTGTTGTTGTTGTTTTGTTTTTGTGATGGCCAACAGAGAATAGAAAAAATAAGAAAACCCTGATCTACAGCCTCTACTGGAAGAAAGAGGTTTTATATTATACCTATATAGGGAGACCTTTCCTCAACCTTGACAAATTTGACTTGAGAATCACAACCCTTTTTCCAATGTAGTACAACACAACACATTTCCAAGTGTCTTATGGAGCAACTTGCCTGCTTTATGTTTATCTCAGTTTAAATTCTTAAGGAAAAGTTCATTTCACTTTAAAGAAATGTTAAATCATTCTAAAACATAGTCTTTTTATGTATAAATATGAAAAGTTGTTGCTTAATGAGTAACTGTTAACTGGAGCAATATAAGGTTGATAGATGAGTATTTCCATTTTTTTCTTCAAGTTATTGACAGTTAAATAGAGATGAAGTGAAGGAGTAGGGGAAGAGAAGTATTAAGAGTGTGATAGATTCATAATTATTATATAATCAGCATTTCAGGAAATATCTGTGGTGTGGAAGATGATGACAAGGCATGTCATAAGACTTAAATGAAGTCTTGGAAGAAGATGTGGTATGATAAGTGTTTCAGAGAGAGCAGGGTAAGCAAACCTGGAAAATCAGAATGTCATGGGGTGTATTAAAGAATAGCTAGTAAGTTTATCTAGTTTGCGTTTAAGGCATAAATATGAATCAGATATGGTCTAAAGGAGGAGTTACCCAGCAGTACGTGAAGATTGGTAAAAGAAAAGACTTCAGCTGAATTAAATTCAAAGGAGTTTAAGCAACGAATGATTCGCGAATCAGGCAGCCTCTAGAATCACAGCAGATTCACAGAAACTCCAGCGCAGCCACATGGTGGAAGATTTATAGAGGAAAAAAGGGGAAATGACCTACAGAAATCCATAGTGAGGTACAGAATGGATGGATTGGTTACAGCTCAGCATTTGCCTTATTTGAACACAGTTTGAACACTCAGCAAGGTATGAATGGTTGAATTATGGCCGCTGGGACTGGCCAGGACTTAGCTATTGTTACAGGTACATACTCCTACGTTAGGTTTTCAATTCTGTCTGCCTATTAAGTTAGGTTGCAGTTCGTCCACAAGGACTCAAATATAGAAGTACAGAGTCTTTCTCAGGACATATTCAGTTCGCTTTAACAGGATGGATTAGAGGAAACACTGATTATATATGATATGTCTAACATACTGCAGGCAAGGCCCCAAATCACAGGTTTTTGTGCACAGGAAACCATAGCTTACGGATGCTTCAGGAATATCAGTGTGGTGAGGAATTCTTAAAAGCATCCCTATTGCATCTGTCCATTTAGAAAATTTCCTAGAAAAGATAATGGACGATTCCAGGGAACCAGTGACCTGTGGCAGTGTGGAACGCAACAGTTGGGTTCCAAAAATGTAGCAACAATTTAAAGCAGTATCTCTTAAATTGAGTTAGCCCAAGAAACAAGGTGGTATAGGTATGTTGAATTCTTGAAAGAACTTGCACAATAGCAATAGTCATTACCATGCTCATATTGAGGAGAGATTTGTTTAAAAACATCATCTTTCATATGAAATTAGTATTGTGAATTTGAATTTTATTGCTTACATAAATATGTTATTTTTAAAAATGTTTCAATTTTATAGGTGTATAAGAGCTATGAGGATGAGTTTATTCTTAGCTTTATGATTGTAAATACTTAACTAGCCATTAAAATAAAAATAAGTCAACACCTGGAAATATTTTTCTTTCAGTGTGATCCATATATTGTTCACGTTCGGGGAAAAACAAAAACACAAACTGTTGTGTGCTTTCTGAGAAATACACTGTTTTAAGCATGTCAGAACCACCTTGGCACCATTACATCCAGAGTAACACTAGCCAAACTTTATTCCATCTAATTCTGCAGTGGTAACTAAGAAATAACTCTAAGAAAAATGACTAAATGTTTTTTGTTGAGGTTGAACTGAGAAATTCCCAGTAGATCTTTTTTTAATATTGTTTTTAATTCCTCCTTGGATTATATTTAGATACAATAATATATGAGTTCCTGTACTATATGCTGTCAAACTTAGGAAGTAGAAGTATCATTGCTTTGTAGATGACAAAAATAAGGCTCAGAGAGATTAAATTGTACAAGGTCACAGAGTAAGAGGTATAGTTGACACTTAGTTGTAAATCTTCTGATCGCAGGTTCATTGATTTTTTTCACTCATCATACTAGTTCCTTCTGATCAACATACTTCTTCTATCAAAAAATTAACTTAGCAGAAACAAATTGAATTTTGACTATAGACTTATGTGTACCGAAAAAATAATTTAACTTACTAAGGAGTGAGCAATTTAATTTTCAGACACCAGTAACTTACCACAGGACTTAAACTTTGAGTCTTTCTAGTTTCTCAAATATGTTCCTATTCTTTCTGCCATTTTTCTTGACTTTCATGATTAATAGCACACATTTCTAATACTACAAGGACATTTAAAATAAGCCTCTTCTGACTTTACCAGGCAGCATTATATGAGAGAATTTCTGGTGTCACAAAAGAAAATTGCAACAATAGAACCTTTGGAGTACTGAGAATTCAAGTTAAATTTACTTATTCAAACAAATCAATTTTCTTAAAGATTTAACACTTTTTATCTTTTTTTGCATCCAGGGACCTTTTAAAAGGAGAGCTTACTTGAGTTGGACAAACTGAAGTTTTTCATGACAGGAACAGACGTTTATAAAAATGCTCAAACAACTTTTAAATACTCCTGACTGTTTTCTTTACTCTCTCATTGATTGAAATAATTCATGTAGCAATGTCAACAAATCTGACATTCACATAGCAATGTCAACAAATCTTAAAATTTTGCCTAAAATATTGACAATTTATAAAATAAACTGTCACAATTGAATAAGCTGGAATGAAAGGTAAATATTTTCTTGACACAATAAATGTTGTAAGGACTATATATTCTTGCATTCTATGAATATAACATGTTAGTCACTAGTTTATGGCTATTTGGGTTGTTTCCAATATTATCATCAACAATGCTGCAAGGTATAGGGGGAACCCGCCCCCAATATTTCAACATAGGTTCTATTTTCCCTAAGTGTTGACCAGTCTGAGAAATCAAAAGAAAGAGTATGAAGAGAGGAATTTTACAGCTGGGCTGCTGGGGGTGACATCACATATCAGTAGGTCTGTGATGCCCACCTGAGCTGCAAAACCAGCAAGTTTTATTAAGGATTTCAAAAGGGGAGAGGATGTATGAACAGGTAGCAGGTCACAAAGATCACAGGCTTCAAAGGGCAAAAAGGAGAACAAAGATCACATGCTTCTGAGGCCAATAAAGATTCTGAGGCCAAGGCAAAGGGCAAAGCAAAGATCACAAGCAAAGGGCAAAATAAAAAACTCCTGATAAGGGTGTATGTTCATCTGTGCACATATTGTCTTGATAAAAATCTTAAACAACAGAAAACAGGATTCGAGAGCAGAGAACCGGTCTGACCTCAAATTTACCAGGGAGCATTTTTTCCCCCACCCTAATAAGCCTGAGGGTACTGCAGGAGACCAGGGTGTATTTCAGTCCTTATCTCAGCTGCATAAGACAGACACTCCCAGAGCACCTATTTATAGACCTCCTTCCAGGAATACAATTCTTTTCCTAGGGTCTTAATATTATATTCCTTGCTAGGAAAAGAATTTAGTGATATCTCTTCTACTTGCACATCTGTTTACGGGCTCTCTGCAAGAAGAAAAATATGGCTCTTTTTGCCCTACCCCACAGGCAGTGAGACCTTATGGTTGTCTTCCCTTGTTCCCTAAAATCGCTGTTATTCTTTTTCAAGGTGCACTGATTTCATATTGTTCAAACACACGTTTTACAGTTAATTTGTACAGTTAACGCAATCATCACAGTGGACCTGAGGTGATGTACATCCTCAGCTTACGAAGATAACAGGATTAAGAGATTAAAGTAAGACGGGCGTAAGAAATTATAAGAGTATTATTAGGGAAGTGATAAATGTCCATGAAATCTTCACAATTTATGTTTCCTCTGTGGCGGCTCCAGCCGATCCCTCCATTCGGGGTCCTTGACTTCCCGTAACAGCAAGGAACATTCTTGTATATTTACTTGTTATGCAAGTGTATAGATGTTTTCTGGAAACACTGTGCAGCCTGCATTTAGGGGAGGTGTAATGGCAGCACTCCCTTTGGTGCCCCTGCTTGTGTCTTAGTATGTCTTATACCCTCCCAGCTCACTCTCTCTGGGCCTAGTTCAGCACTATTACTTTCCTAAGTGTTGCAGCCTTCATGGTCTAGACTGACTTTCAAATTTAATTGGAGACACAGAGCACTGTAACCTTCTGTGGTGAAGCTTGTAAGCACTCAGGTTCAGATCCCTGGGGGAGGTGATTCCTCTCTGACTAGGGCTCATTTAAATACTTCCTCTGTGGGTGGATCAGCTGTTTGGTTTGGTTTTTCTTTCAACTCTAACAGAACAGCACTAAGTTCAATGCCTCACAATTGCTGTGTTCTCCCTTCCTCAGTACCCAGAGACACTCTGCACCATTCCACAACTCCTGAATGTTGGCAGAGGTGACATCTGGGATTCTGGACTGCTTTTTCTCCCTCTTCAGTGATATAAAGTTAAAACCAGATACTATGAGTGCTTATCAGATTTTTGGTTCTAATGAAGGTGCTTTTTTTTTTTTTCTGTGTAGATAGTTGTTAACTTCGTTTCCTTGTGGGCATGGGGATGACTGATGGAGCCTGCTATTCTGCCATCTTGTTTTACCTCGAGTTTAATTTAGAATATTAATAAACTATTTCTAAAATGTATATGGAAATGCAAATAACCTGATTGAAATTTTTACCTCACACCATATGCAAAATTAATTCATCATAGATTATACAGACTCAACTGAAAATCTAAAACTCACTGGCACTTGTTTCATTCCAACATGGTAACTGAACAAGAAGCTGTTTGGAATTGGCAGAAGTCAGATGAATGACCAATCTTACATTCCCATACTTCCTCTCTTGAGCTGTTATTTACATTCAAATGAAACACACATCATTTCTCTCTGTAGATACCTATGTACTTATTAGATTCTAGTTAGTAAGCTGCACATGCTCAATAACTTTGAGGAAATTTAGTGAAAATGAAGGAAAAGTAAAATATTTCTATTTAGGCCTTTTGTTATTTTTAGACTAGCCTATAGAAACAGGTCCAGATAAATTGTCTAAGAAAGCAAAGTAGGTACTTATGAATAGTATTCAATGCCTAGGATTAACATTTAAAAAGACTCAGTAGTAATGCTAGCCAGTCAGTAAAATATAACTCCATATACAACTGTGTTTTCAGCTTAGAAAAGGTCAAACCAATGACTTTTATAACAATCTACCTTCATATTTTATTCAGCCTCTAGAACGTGGAAGCTTTAAAAGTGAATTGGCTAAATAAGCAAGAACTTCTGAAAGTTAACATGTTAATGATTAAAAACAGTAACTACAGGTAATTACCTGGGTAATTAATTGAAGCCTTATTCTATTTTCATAAGACTTACTTGTTCAATTCAAGCAAAACAAATTTTGTTCTAAATTACCTAGATAATTAAGACATCTTTTTACTTGAGAAGTGTAGAACTTGCCTTGGGTTACAAAACTAACTATATTATTCCTAAAAGGATAGCCAGGTAGGATTCTAACTGACATTATTGTATGCTTAAGATTGATTTAACAACAGCTATTCCCAATCAGCAAATTTTAAAAATCAGATCCAGCTACATGTATTATGATTTTTCTACCTTATGGACTATTTTGGAGGGATAAGCTATTAATACTAAGACTGTGAAGGAGAGTTGGGGAGGGAGCAGGAGGGGAGAAACATGCACACCACATTAACACAGAGGCAATGTTCTGGCCTGGAGTGTTCTTTACTACTGTTCTTAAAGAAATGTTCATTCTGCTGCAGCTAACTAGCCTTCATCTTCTACACCAAACACTATTCCATGCCATGAAAGTGCTATGCAATAACTATCCCAGGTAGCACCTTATACCGCTTAAAAGCCTTTAAAATCTCTAATCTGAAGGTGTCACAGTAAAGACATGTAAACGCTTACGAACACAAAAATGTAATTACCTGATGAAATCATCTGTGTCTATGGAATGGGCCCATTTATCACTAAAACCTGTGCTGGTTAGGATTTGCTGTATTTTATCTGCTATGCTGAAATCTTCTGGAATTATCTGTCAATATAAGATTCAGAATAAATGAATGGCATATATTTAAAAAAAAACCCTAAAACAAATTCATAAGCTATCAAACAAGAAATAAGTTATACTTCATCCCATTAATTTTTTTTTTTTTTGCTCTCCAAAAGCTAAGATAATGAAAAAGACTGGAAAAAATGTTTGTAAAATTTATGTCTAATAACGAACTTGTATTCATAATACGCAAACACCTTTCAAAGCTCAACAAGACAATCATCCTGCTTTTTCTAAATGAGCATACAATTTTAACAGACATTTCTCAAGAAGTTATATGAATGACCATTAAATACATTAAAAGATGCTCAGCATTATTAGTTACTGAGGAAAATATAATTTAAAATCACAATGAGGTTATAATACACACACATTAAATTGATAAAATAAAAAAGCCCAAACATACCAAGTATTTTAAAAGAAGCAACTAAAAATGTCATGTACTTTTGGTAGACATGTAGAAGTACTGAACAGTTTATTAAACACAATTACAATACTAATATCTTATTTAAAAACAAAAAAACAACTGTGTGACCACACAAAGACCTGATAACAGAAGGTTTATTTATAAGAGGCTCATATTGAAAAAAACCCAAGTATTCATCAAAGGTTAATGGATAAACAAACTGGTTTATCTACACAATGGAATACTACCCAGCAATAAAAAGAATATACAGCAACATGGATAAATCTCAAATGCATTATGCTAAATGAAAATTCCGGGCAACAGACTACATTCTATACAAACCCATTTATTTGAAATTTGAAAAAAAGGCAAAATACCTTATATATTTTTTAATCAGGAGAATTTATCTAGTTATATCAAAGCTGAGCACAGTTTACAACTACCTTATGTATCATCCATGCCCATGTTTCTCTCTTCTGTCTTTCTTTCTCCTCTCCTCTCCTCTCTTTCTCTTCTACAGTGCAGAGTGGGAGTACAGGAGAGCAATTTTCAAGCATTCAGTAGTTGCCAAAAAGAGCAAGACTGAACAACACTGAGGACGCTAGAGAACCACGGCTGATATATATTAACAATCAAGCACTTTCAACTGAGTACTGCCAATTGTTTTCTCCTGGCTAAAGCCTCGTTTTTAGTATTGTAAATATAGAAATCAAATCACAATTAATGAGATTTTGCAATTAATATGTTTAAAATTAATACCAGTTGGAATAGCCGAATCAATCACAGAATGCATCAGCCACCAAAGTTAACACCCCAAAAACCGTGGTTTTATCTCTCCAATGCAAAAACCTGCTCTGAGGGCCATCAGTAAGAACGGGTCCTCATTCCCCAGCTCCAGGTGCATTGCCTTTTCTCCTCACTCCTCCCTGCTTCTGGGAATGCTTTGCTGCAGGAGACAGGTGATATTCATCAACTACTGCCCTGGCCCCAGCTCTCCAGCATTGACAATCAGATACATGAGTATTTGAAACTGATAAACTAAAAAAAATAATAAAAATAAAAACTTTGAATTATATGTTTATATAGTTATATCAAAAAGAAAAATACTTAATTAATGTCTTGGTCACTGATACTGGCATTTTTCATTTAAACAAATGAACCAAATAGATCATTGAAGTACTAAATTTAGCTTGTCACCATGTAAAATCATTTTATAAACAAATTTTAATTACGATGCTATAAGATACAATTCTACCTATATAGCAATAATCATATTTTAAAAATTGGCTACTCTCTTTGGACACCACAGACAGAAAACATTAAGGTTTTAATTTAAGGATGAATTAAACATGTATTTGCTTTAACTAAGCCAATGAGGGGGCACACATGAAATAAAATTGGTGAAGAAGATGCAAGAAGAGTTTATGGAATTTTATTAAACTAGTTTAATAAACTAACAAACTAATTTAATGAACTAACCAACTACTTTTATATCTAAGTTTCATAATAAAGAATTTAAAAATAAAATATGTTGCTCATGTTGGATATAAAGGTAAACAAACATTTATGAAGATATGAGAGCATGTGTTAATTCCACAGTTTTATATTTAGGTGAAATCCAAACAAAGTATAGCAGGCTGCAAGTCTGGGTAACAATAACCATAGGTTTGAATTAAGTTTGGACTTCTCTTGCTTGTCCAGAAGTAATGATGCTCTTAAATTTTCAGAACAATACTTGAATTTTACCTCTTAGATTTTAAAGTAGAGCTATACTTGGGCAATATTTTCATATACCAAGGTCATGTTTCTGACAAGGATTTTAAAATATCTTTAATGTTTGAATAACATAATACATACATATGTTTTGAATTATCCAAAATAAATACACATTACTGGAAGGTGCTTAACAAAAATTACTAGCTCTCTATCCCATCACTTCCCACTGTACAATCTCACACATTTCTACATTCAACCCATTTTGCTATTTTATTTGGTATTCAACTCACCATAGCGCTAAACAATATGTTTGCACATTTTCTATTGTTTTATCATTATGAAATTTAAGGGAGCTACAAAATTTAGCTCCCTTAATACTCTTCACTCTCATTTGTCACCCACACCCTGCCATCTTCCCAAGATGAGTACAAATTTCTGATTAAATAGCTTATAGATTGCCTATTTCTCACCCCTGTTGCTTCTAAGTGAACGGAGCCCTATTAGGATTACTCCTGGCCTTTTATCCTGCTGCTTTACTCACACCACACTAGGAGAGGTTCGTGACATTTGGAAGATTTTATTTTATTTTTATAGAGCCCTCCTTTCTAGAGCCTTATAGTCTCCTCTTCCAATTTGGACTGGTTACTCTCTAGGCCTATTGTACAGTGGTTATCCTGGATTTTCATTTTGATTTTGTGTTAGTTCAATTGGATTCACTGTGTCTTGGATCTCATTTCTCCTTTGTTCTTGGTGTATCAGTGACTTTGGTGGAGCACATTCTCAGATAAATTTATAAAAATTATACTTAGCAGGTAACTTTTTGAGACTTCAAATATCGAGAATTTAATGTTACCTCATGTTTAATACATCAGAATAGAATAAGGATAGAATTTTACATGAGGCGTTATTTTTCTTAAGCATTTTGAAAGTTTTATTCCAGTTTATCTTCCCCTGCTGCTGTTAAGAAATACAACACCCTTCAGATCCTATTTTTTTTTCATATGATCTGGTTTTTATCACCTGAAATTGTGAGACATTTTTATTATCTATCCAACATTCATTCACCCCAAATTTGTTTGAATATTTATTCCATCCACATTTTTATAGGGGCATCCTGATTAGTTTAAGCCAAACAGCATAAGAGGGTGTGTGCCATAAATTACCCTCTCAGACTGAAGGAAAGTACACGTGCATATTGGTGAAGGAGGGGGCTGTCACTCTTCTTTTGTATGTGAACTATAAATATTGTAGCCCTCATTGTCACCTGCAGCTATCTTGTGAACACTAAGGAAAGCAGACTTAGGGAGAATCACAGGAAGAATTAAGGAGCAGATAGAATCAGGGTCCTTGATGACCTCAGCTGAGCTACTAATCATTCAATTACTGGAACCTACCCTACTTCTATAATGTTGTTTACTTAGTAAGATAATAAATTTGATCATTATTTAAGCAAGTTTGAGTGAGAATTTTCTTTTCTTTTTTTGTTTGTTTGTTTTCAGCCCGAAGCATCCTGACTGCTAAGGAAAGCTTTTAAGATTTCCTCTTTATCCTTAGTATCTTAAAATCTTTTGATGATGCCTCATAGTGTCAGCCATGACCCTTCCTTTTGCTATGCATTTGATGACCCTTTCCAATATAGGAACTTACATCCTTTGGCTACAGGAAATACTTACTTGTATCTTTGTTAATTGCCTCATTTTCCCTCTGTTTTCTCACTTTTGACTGTTAACATAAACAGAAAACAAAGTCAGAAGAGCATTTTTCTTGTATCTTCAATCTCTCTTGCTGAATCCTGGCATCTTTTTTGCAACTTGGAATCATATTCAAATCTCCACCATTTAAAGAAAATTATTCTGAACTCCACTTCCTCCTCCAGCCACCACCATACTCCCTTCTTTGTCTCATTGTCAAATTGCTTGAAAAGTACTATTTTGAATGCCCATCTTAAACAAGTGGAGATAGGAAGTAGTCAAAGGCACAGAACTGCAAACTGGGCTGAAGCTTTAAGAGCTAAAAGCAAGAGCATGTAGGAGAATGGGATAAGCCTATATTAGATGTCAATGAGTTGTGGTTACGATAATGAAAGACTCAGGTTAAATAGACCTGTTTACAGTCTCCCACTCTGTCAATTGACAACCTGTCAAAATGGGGCAGTGCCTTAATCTATGTAAACCTCTATTTCTTTTTGTGAAATTGAGGTCATGGTAGTACCTACCACGGGATGTCAAAATCAGAATTCAGTTATATAAGCTAAGAGCTTAATAAATGTTACTTGCACTTACTACTATTATCAGAGGCTTGATACTATTAACATGAAGCTAAAAAATATCTGAAGGACAACATTCCATGGCAAAGCAGGCATGGAGGACCAGCTAACTCAAACAGTGAAGTAAAGAAGCCAATAGGAAGCAATGGGGCAGTAACTAAAGACTGTAAGATTGAGCAAACTGCATTTAGTTGACAGAGAGATGGAAGAAACTGAAGATCTACCTGGGACATAGAGACAGACATTCACAGAGCTTCTTCAACATCTGCTACCAGAGCGAAGAATCCATGTAAAACAGTCGCATACAACACCTCCATCTGCAATCTCCTCCCGCAATGGGAGCAATTCTAGAATTAACTAATATTTCCCTGGTAAAATATTCTTTTCTGTTTGGGAGTATTGTGAATATGAAATTTAGATTCCCATGACCATTCCTTCAAGCTATACACTTAATAATACACTCTATAATAAAATGGCCACGGTGTTCTCTTGAGTAAAAAATTACCTACATGGTGTTTTCCACTTTCTAATTTAAAATACCAGGAAAGTGAGTTAGGATGTGATGTAACAAGAAGTGATGTTGTTTGGTTATGAGGAAGAGTAACAGTGAATGAAGGAGTGGAGAAAAGTAGTTGTTAACCCCGGGATGAAGGAGAACAGCTAGCTGTTACCTACTAATTGTACATTAAGTAGGTTTATCAGTGATTTTTATATATATATATATATATATTTTTATTTATTTAATTTATTTTTAGCAGAGGACAGAAATTTGTGTAATTTTGGCTGTAATCTATTTGTCCATAAATTCTTGTGTTTTAAATGCAGAATTTGGAGGGCTTAAAGGGCACTACACACATTTTTGTCAATCATAGATTGTTCTTTGATACAGTCAATATTGCAAAGACTTGAATTCTCCCTAGATGATTTTGTAGATCATACTCAATCACAATACAAACTTGCTTCTTTCTTTCATGTCTGTTCATTTTAGAGTGTTTGCACTAGGAGTGTTTGATAAAATAATTCTGAAACTAACTTAAAAAAAAACAAGTTTGTGAGACTATCCAGAATATACCTTTAAAATAAAATAATTGAGAAGATATTTATCTGCTACATATTATTAGCACTACAGAAATTAAGCAGTGAGGTAGTATACCATTATCAACAAATAAGTAGATTGGAATAGAGAGTCCATATATTTAACCAGGCAGACATTACAATATAGGAGTTGATATTGTTTGTACTTCAGATAGGAAAAGGAAGATTAGTCAGTCAATAAATGTTTTTTGGTTAATAGGTAACAATTTGGG
Organism: Theropithecus gelada; assembly: GCF_003255815.1. NCBI lineage: Eukaryota > Metazoa > Chordata > Mammalia > Primates > Cercopithecidae > Theropithecus > Theropithecus gelada. The sequence continues at coordinate 144,325,017 of NC_037689.1, read as the reverse complement.
GGATAAAACAGGTATACTTTAATGTTAAGAGCTAAAGCATAGCCATATTCAGCCTACTATAGTAACAAAGAAGTGAAGATAAAGACATATTCAACAGACTTGTAGACAGAAATAGAAATGAGAGGTCAAGAGAGTACACATATTTTCTGATCATTGATACCATCATATATATATATATATATACACACACACACACACACATAAACACACACATACATGTATGCATATTACACACACTACATGTAGTAACATACATAGAGTACAAAAATTATAAGTATATGCCATAAGTATTAGTGTATCTATAAGTGTAATACTAATTATATAATAATATATATTAATGTGTATGTATTTATATACATACAAGGGTAGATACATAAACCCATATATAATATATATCAATATATAGTATGTATACTTATATATATACACATACATACACACAGATAGATAGATACTGAAATATAGACATAAGAAGAAAAATAACTAACTTAAAAAAGCATGGCCAAATAATGTGAGCACACTCCTCATAAAAGTGTATATAAAAATAGCAAATAAACCATGATAATATGTTCAGTGTTATTAATCATTAGCAAAATGAAAATAAAAACTACAATGTGATAACCCCAAACCCAGTAGAATGCCTAAGATTAAAAACAACAACAGCAACAATACCAAGTGTTGGGGAGAATGTGGAACAAGCGGAACTCTCCTGCTTTGCTGGTGGTAATGTGAAATGGTTTGTGACTTGGGGGAAAAAAAGGCAATTTCTTATACACTTTAAACGTTCACTTACCATGTGGTGCAACAATTCCCATCCTACGTATTTAACCAAAGGAATGAACTGCTGAAGCATACAAACAGAACTGTTATCTTTAGAGAGGTGAGACAAGCAAGAAAAAAGCTCATGTACATCGTTCCCTTTATATGAATTTTTAGAATGTTCAAAACTAAGGTATGGTAGAAGTCACACGAGATTGTTCTCAGAAGGATAAGTGTATCAGACTGTGAAGTGGCATGAAAGAACTTTTGTGGTGATGGGAATATTCTGTATCTTTACTGGGGTAGTGGTTACAGGTATTTATATGTTTCTCAAAGTTTATCTAACTGTGTTCTTACAGTCTGTGTATTTTATTGTATGTAAATTATACCGTACCACAACCAACTGATATAAAAACTAAATAAATAAAAACCAGAGGCTGGGCGCGGTGGCTCACACCTGTAATCTCAGCACTTTGTGAGACCAAGGCAGGTGGATCACAAGGTCAAGGGATCGAGACCATCCTGGCCAACATGGTGAAACCCCATCTCTACTAAAAACACAAAAATTCACTGGGCGTGGTGGTGCGTGCCTGTAGTCCCCCTACTCAGGAAGCTGAGGCAGGAGAATCACTTGAACCCGGGAGGCAGAGGTTGCAGTGAGCGAGATCACCTCACTGCACTCCAGCCTGGTGACAGAGTGAGACCCCATCTCAAAAAAAAAAAAAACAAAAAAACAAAAAAAAACAAAACAAAACAAAACAAAAAAACCCGCAAAGATAAAACTAAATACGATCACCTAGGAAAATGGTTTTGATTCACACAGTTGACTGAGGAGTGGCTAATGAGACAGAAGGCAAGCCAGGATGTGGGCTCCTGAAAGCCAAATGAAGTAAAACTTTCAAAAAGAGAGTGACTGTGCTTGTAAGACCAATTTTAAAAACTGGTCCTTATTGCGTAGTGGTGGACATCTGTAATCTCAGCTACTCCGGAGGCTGAGGCGGGAGACTCACTTGAACCCGGGAGGGGGGGTTTGCAGTGAGCCGAGATCGCGCCACTGCACTCTAGCCTGGAGACAGAGCGAGACTCCGTCTCAAAAAACAAAAAAACAAACAAACAAAAAACAAAAGCAAAACAAACAAAAAAAAACACAAAACAAAACAAAACAAAACAACAAAAAAAGAACTGGTCCTTATTATTGAAGTGTGCAGTGAAATCTTCATACAGAAAACCTGAGTGGAAATGGTCCAACGGTGACAAAAGGAGAGAAATGGAGACACATATGGTTAACAATTTTAAAGAGATTTTATCTAAAAGGAATAACAACAACAACAACAACAAAAATAGAAGGACAGCTAGGGGGATATGTGATTTCCAGATTTTTTTTTTTTTTTTTTTTTAGATAGACGATTTTACATCATATTTATTACTGGTGAAAATGTTCGAGTGAAGAGAAAAATTGATGATGCAGTGGAGAGAGGAAGAAAGGTTAAGCTTACATTGGAAGTAATGTAATGAATATATCGCAACTGCTATTTATACCAACAGCATCTAGTACACTACATATGGCATGCATAATGCTTAATAAATATTTAAACAACAAAAGAAGAAAATTAATATGTATTGGTTGCTCACAGGAAATGATAGAATAGCATAAGAATCTTGTGTCTGGCTGAGGAAATGCAATGAGAGCAAGACTTTTTTTAAAAGAGGAATTGTAGAAGAAGGAAAAATAATGTATAAATCAAAGCAACGCTGAATTACATGAATTATACTAGTACTTACTTTTGATCTCTGCTACTTAATTCCAGTGTTCCAGACTTATGTGCTTTGTAATTGACCATTTCTAGAACAGGGACATTAAGGTACAAAAATGTCTACAAATGTAATCATTTATCACGACCTACATGGCTAATATGGTCCAAATTATCCTTAAGCTCTTGCTTTAAGATTCATAAACACCCCTAAGTAAAAACTGACCGTGGTGCACTCAGTCCTCTCTTGCTGAGGTGCCCAACTGCACTCTTCTGCAGCATTCTTTCTAACAAAACTTTCTTTTTCAAACCAATGCTGTTGTTAGTAAATTCTTCTTACTACCCATAAGTCAACCACTTTTCATTGCCGGGGCTCTGACACCTCGCCCGGCATCTTGGTGGTTTGCATGGGTACTTTACTGGAATTTCTCCCTTCCTTTTTCTCCCTGCTTCCCTCGATGCTCTGGTTCCTTACCCCTTGGAACTCAAGGTCCCTGGCTGAAGCAGCTCTTCAGTGGGATCCTGAAGTCCTAGAGAAGAGATAGCTGTCTGTCATTTCCCTTAGGGGTGAGGGAATGGCCAGGATTCTTTTCTATTTTTTTGTACTGCCAGTGAACCAATTTAAGTCCTCTTTAGCAGTTGACGGTTTCTGGCCAAGGACCGTTTCTTGGTGTTACCCGAAGGCTAAGACAAAAGAGTTAATTCATGATTGCCCGTCAGGGTGGCAAGTCTACTGTCACTTTAACACTCCATAAACCTGTGTGCACAGGCACACTCTACTGGTTGTGAACCCAATTTTGGATTGAACTTTGTCACAAACACCACATCCCAAGTTACAAGTGAGTTCTGCTTTACATTAGCTTTGAGCTGACCCCTCAAGCAAGGGCATTCCTGGAGTGGTCATCCACGCAAAGGCAGATCCTCTATCTGTGGTGGAGTCCCCCCAAATAGAGTGAACCAAAGGGAAAAGAGAGGTCCAAAATGCCTCAGGAATCTTGTAGCTCCTTATCTAAACCCTTTACATACCATGAAACCACACTACGAGAACTTACCACTTCCCTTGAAACAACCTTAGCAAAAACTGGCTCAAGTGTATCAAAGCTAAAGAAATCTTTAGACTCACTTGCAGGAATAGTTTTTTTTATTATAGAGGAGCACTAAATTATCTCCTAACTGAACAAGGAGTCTGTGCTGTCATCAATAAAACCTATTGCACCTATGTTAATGTGTCTGGAGAAGTAGAAACCAATGTCTGAGAAATTTTCAAACAAGCCAAATAGTTACACATACTTTTCAGAGTAACCAAGACTGGACCAAAACCTTTATTGATTGGTTTCTAAACATCACTTGGCTTCTTCCGTTCCTTGGACCTTTATTTCTCTTCATCTTTTAATATTTGGTCTCTGCCTTTTTAATGCTCTCATTAACTTTATATCTTTCGGATTACAACAATTCTACCACAAGTGATTATGCAATCACAATACCAGCCTGCAACAGCAACTTCTATTTATATGAGGCCTCTTGATGGAATCCAATCTTACCCTCATGAACAAGTTTTTCATGACCTTCCATTGCCTTCATGACAGAGTAAGAAGGGGAAAAATGCAAATTATCCCCTCCACACCCACATTCAGTGAAAAATAGCCAGACTTGATGCCTAATATGGTTTGGCTATGTCCTCAACCAAAACTCAACTTGAATTGTATTGCCCAGAATCCCCACATGCTATGGGAGGGTGCCAGGGGGAGGTAATTGAATCATGGGCTCTGATCTTTCCCATGCTATTCTGGTGATAGTGAATAAGTCTTAGGAGATCAGATGGATTTATCAAGAGTTTCCGCTTTTGCTTCTTTCTTGTCTTTCTCTTGCCGCTGTCAAGTAAGAAGTGCCTTTTGCCTCCCACCATGATTCTGAGGCCCCCTCAGCTATGTGGAACTGCAAATCCAATTAAAATTGTTTTTGCTGCCAGTTTCTGGTAGGTCTTTATCAGCAGCATAAAAACTAATACAGCAAATTGGTACCAGTGCAGTGGGGCACTGAAAAGATACCCAAAAATGTGGAAATGACTTTGGATCTGGGTATCAGGCAGAGGTTGGAACAGTTTGAGGGGCTCAGAAGAAGACAGGAAAACGTGGGAAAGTTTGGAACCTCCTAGAGACTTGTTGAATGGCTTTGAAAAAAAATTTCTGATAGTGATATGAACAAAAAGGCCAGACAGAGGTGGTCTCAGATGGAGATGAGGAACTTGTTGGGAACTGGAGCAAAGGTGACTCTTTTTATATTTTAGCAAAGAGACTGGTGGCATTTTGCCCCTGCCCTAGAGATTTGTGGAACTTTGAACTTGAGAGAGATGATTTAGGGTATCTGGTGGAAGGAATTTCTAAACAGCAAGGCGTTCAAATGACGACATGGGTGCTGTTAAAAGCATTCCATTTTAAAAGGGAAACAGAGCATTAAAGTTCAGAAAATTTGCAGCCTGATGATGCAGTAGAAAAGAAAAACCTAATTTTTGAGGAGAAATTCAAGCTGGCTGTAGAAATTTGTCTAAGTAGCAAGGAGCCTAATGTTAATCCCCAAGACCATGGGGACAATGTATCCAGACCATGTCAGAGACCGTCACAACAGCCCTTCACATCACAGGCCTGGAGACCCAGGAGGAAAGAGTGATTTCATGGGGGAGGCTTAGGGTTCCCGTGCTATATGCAGCCTAGGGACTTGGTGCCCTGTGTCCCAGCCACTCCAGCCATGTCTGAAAGGAGCCAAAATAGAGCTCAAGCTGTGCCTTCAGAGGGTGGAAGCCACAAGCCTTGGCAGCTTCCACATGGTGTTGAGCCTGCAGGTGCACAGAACTCAAGAATTGAGGTTTGGGAACATACGCTTAGATATCAGAAGATGTATGGAAATGCCAGGATACCCACGCAAAAGTTTGCTGCAGGGATGTGGTCTTCATGAAGAACCCCTGCTAGGGCAGTGCGGAAGGGAAATGTGGGGTCAGAGCACCCACACAGAGTCCCTACGGGGGCACTGCCTAGTGGAGCTGTGAGAAGAGGGCCATCATCCTTCAGACTCCAGAATGGTAGATCCACCAACAGCTTGCACCGTGCACCTGGAAAAGTCACTGACAATGCCAGCCCATGAAAGCAGCCAGGAAGGAGGCTATTCCCTGCAAAGCCACAAGGGTGGAGCTGCCCAAGACCATGGGAACCCACCTTTTGCATCAGCATGACCTAGAGTCAAAGGAGATCATTTTGGAGCTTTAAAAGTTGACTGCCTTACTGGATTTCAGACTTGCATGGGCTCTGTAACCCCTTTGTTTTGGCCAATTTCTCCCATTTGGAATGTCTGTATTTACCCCATATCTGTACTCCCATTGTATCTAGGAAGTAACTAGCTTGCTTTTGATTTTGCAGGCTCATAGATAGAAGGGACTTGGCTTGTCTCAGATGAGACTCAGAACTGTGGACTTCTGGGTTAATGCTGAAATTAGTTAAGACTTTGGGGGACTGTTGGGAAGGCATGATTGGTTTGGAAATGTGAAGACATGAGATTTGGAGGGGCCAGGGGTGGAATGATATGGTTTGACTGTGTCCCCACCCAAATCTCAACTTGAATTGTATCTCCCAGAATTCCCACATGTTGTGGGAGGGATCCAGGGGAAAATAATTGAATCATGGGGCAAATCTTTCCCATGCTATTCTCGTGATAGTGAATAAGTCTCACAAGATCTGATGAGTTTTTCAGGGGTTTCTGCTTTTGCCTCTTCCTCATTTCTTCTCTTGCCGCTGCCATGTAAGAAGTGCCTTTCACCTTCCCCCATGATTCTGAGGCCTCCTCAGCCATACTGAACTGTAAGTCCAGCTAAACCTCTTTTTGTTCCCAGTTTCGGGTATGTCTTTATCAGCAGCATAAAATGACCTAATACAATGCCCCTCTTCACTGTGCTGTTTTCCCTTTCTTGAGACCCTAGCAGGCAGCAGGTAGACATGAGCATGGGGGAACATAAAGGGTCAAAACTCTAAACAAAATATTTTTCAGGGGGAAAATGAGGAGAGCAAAAATCACTTTGTGACCATCTAGCAGCCCATCCAGAGGCAAAATTTCTTATCTAAAAAATTTCAATGTAACTAGACTTCCTTATTATGTAAAGCAAGCATCTGGTTCCAGGCTTCTTTCCCAAAACAGTTATAAGTAACTGGAATTTGTATATATCTTTAGGATGTATGCATGTCAAAACTCATCGTGTAGCTCTTGCTGATATTAAGGCACCAAAATGCCTACAAATGTAGTCATTTATCATCATCTACATGGCTAATATAGCCCAAGTTACCATTAAGCTCCTACTTTAAAATTAATAAATCCCCCTAAGGAAAAATCCACAATGGTATACTCAGTTCTCTCTTGCTGAGGTCCTCTGCTGAAGTCTTCTGCAGTGTTCTTTCTATCTGATAAAACTTTCCTTTTCAAACCTGTAGTGTTGTCGATACATTCTTTTTACTACCCGTGAGTTGACTGCTTTCCATCGCTGGGGATCTGACACCTCACCTGGCAAAGAGTACAATAAATATACAAATCTTCAATGCCCAGATACCAACAAACATCTACAAGCATCAAGACTATTTAGGAAAACATTACCTCAGCAAAAGAACTAAATAGTATATGAGTTACCAGTCCTGGAAAGATAGTGTAGTAGTGTGTTCTCATGCTGCTCTAAAGAACTACCCAAGATTGGTTAATTTATAAAGATAAGAGTTTTAATTGACTCACAATTCTGCATGACTGGGAAGGCCTGAGGAAACTAACAATCATGGCAGGAGGGGAACCAAACGTGTCCTTCTTCACATGATGGCAGGAAGGATATGTGCTGAGCAAAAGGTGAAAGGGTCCCTTATGAAACCATCAGATCTCATGAGAACTCATTCACTATCATGAGAACAACATGAGGGTAACCACCCCCATAATTCAATTACATCCCATGATGTTCCCCCCAACAAGATATGGGAATTATGGGAACTACAATTCAACATGAGATTTGGTTGGGGACACAGGTAAACTATATCAGACAGAGATATTTGAGATATGTAAACTTTCAGACACAGCATTCAAAATAACTGTTTTGAGGAACCTAAACAAAAATCTAACATAATATGGAAAAGGAATTCAGAATCCTGTCAGATAAATTTAGCAAACGGATTAAATGAAAAATAATTGAGCAGAAATTCTAGAGTTTAAATATTTAATTGACATACTGCAGAATGCATCAGAGTCTCTTAACAGCAGAAAGGATGAAGCTTGAAGACAGGCTATTTGAAAATATACAGTCAGAGGAGAAAAGGGAATAAAAAGTGAAAAAAAGAAGAAGAAGAAGAAGCATTCCTACAAGATCTAGAAAGTAGCCACCAAAGGGCAAATCTACAAGTCATTGCCCTTAAAGAGGAGGTAGAGTGATAAATCGGGATAGAAAGTTTAAGGGATAATAACAGAGACCTTACTAAAGATAGAGAAAGATATTAATATTCAAGTGAAGAAAAGTTATAGAACACAAAGCAGATTTAACCCCCGAAAAGAAGACCTAAAGACACTTAAGAATCCAGCTCTCAAAGGTCAAGGATGAAGAAATGATTTTAAAAGCAGTAAGGGAAAATAAACAAATAACATGCAATGCAGCTACAATATGTATGTCAGAAAACTTCTTAGTGGAAACTTTACAGGTCAAGAGAGAGTAGCATGACATACTTAAAGTGCTGATAAGTGAATATATCCAGTGAAATAATATATTCAGTGAAATATATCCATTGAAAATAATAATACATCCAGTGAAAATATCCTTCAAAGGTAAAGAAGAAATAAAGACTTTCCCAGACAAACAAAAGTTTAAGGATTTTATCCACACCAGACCTGTCTTAGAAGAAATGCTAAGGAGATTTTTTCAATGTGAAAGGAAAGGACATTATTGAGCAAAAAGAAATAACCAGTACAAAACGTACTGGTACTAGTAAGTACACAGAAAAGCACAGACTATTACAACACTGCAATTGTATTGTGTAAACCACTCATATCTTCAGTAGAAAGATTAAAATATGAACTGATCAAAAAGAATAACTAGAACAACTTTTCAGGACATACACAGTACAAGAAGATACACAGAGGAAGCACAAAAAGTTAAAAATTAGTGGGATGAAGTTAAAGTGTACAGTTTTTATTAGTCTTCTTTTTGCTTCTTTCAGCTTCGTTGGCAGTTTATATGTTTGTTTATGCAACCAGTGTTAAATTTTCATAAGTTTAAAATGAAGTATTATATGATAGTACTTGCAAACCTCATGGTAACCTCAAATCAAAAAAGATGCAAAAGATATATAAAACATAAAAAGTAAGAAATTAAAACGTACTGCCTGAGAAAATTACCATCACAAAAAGGAAGACAGAAGGAAGGAAGGAAGGAAAGAAGGAAAGAAGGAAGGAAGGAAGGGAGTCCACAAATAAACCAGAAAACAAACAAAATAGATAGGAAGTTAAGTCTTTATTTATCAATAATAATAATAATATTGAATGACAATGGACTAAACTCTCCAATCAAAATACATAGAGAATACATGGAGTGGCCAAATGAATTTTAAAAATAATTAAGATCCAATGATCTATTGCCTATAAGAAATACATTTTACCTATAAGGACACACACAGACTAAAAATAAATATAAATTAATAAAGAAAGATGTTACATGAAAATGAAAACCAAAAAAAGAACAAGATTAGGTATACTTACATCAGACAAAATAGGTTGTAAGAGAAAAACCATAAGAAGAGATAAAGAAATTCATTATATGATCATAAAAAGGTCAATTCAGCAAGATAATATAATGATTTGTATATACATATATATATACCTAACACTGGAGCAACTAGATATGTAAAGCAAACATTATTAGAGCTAAAGAGAGAGATAGAACCCAATACAATAACAGCTGGAGACTTCAACACCTCACTCTCAGCATTGGGGAGATCTTCCAGACAGGAAAACAACAGAGAAACATCAGATTTAATCTTCAATATAGACCACATGGACCTAATATATATTTACAGAATAATTCATCCAATGGCTACAGAATACACATTTTTCTCCTCAGCACATGAATCATACTCAAGGATAGACCATATATTAGGTGACAAAACAAGTCTTAAAAAATTCAAAAAATTAAAATTGCATCAAGCATCTTTTCTGACGACAATGGAATAAAACTAGAAATCAATAACAACAGGAATTGTGGGAATAATGTGGAAATTAAACAATATACTCCTAAACAAACAGTGTATCAATTAAAATAATACATACTAAATTAAGAAAAAAATTAAAAATTATTTTTATAACCAATGAAAAGAGAAACACAACATACCAATACCTATGGGAGACAGTGAAAGCAGTACAAAGAGTAAATTTTAAAGAAATAAGCTCCCACATCAAAATCGTAAAAAACATTTCAAACAAACAACCTTATGAAGCATGTTAAAGAAATAGAAAAGTGACAGTAAACCACTGCCAAAATAAGTAAAAGAAATAAAATAATAAAAATCAGAGCAGAAATAAATAAAATTAAAATTAAAAATAGAATCAATGAAGCAAAAATTTGGTTTATTTGAAAGATAAACAAAACCAAAAAACCTTTAGCCAGACTAAGAAAAAAGGAGACAAGACTCAAATAAATAACATAAAATAATGAGAAAGGAGGCATTACAACTGTTGTCACAGACATTGAAATGATAATTAAAGGGAACCATGACTATTTCTACACAAATTAACTGGAAAACCTAGAATAAGTGAATAAATTTTTACATACACACACTTTTCCAAGATCAAACTATGAAGAAATTCAAAACCTGAACAGAACCAAACAAGTAATGAGATTAGAGTAGTAAGAAAATGTGTTCCAGCAAGGAAAAGCCCATGGCCTGATGGCTTCAATGCTGAATTGTACCAAACATTTAAAGAACTAATACCAATCCTACTCAATCTATTCTGAAAAACAGAGAAGGAGGGAATACATCCAAACTCATTCTACAAGGCCAGTGTTATCCTGATACAAAAACCAGGCAAAGACACATAAAAAAATTACATGTCAATTTCTCTGATGAATATTGATGTAGAAATACTTAACAAAATAATAGCATATCAAATTCAAAAATACATTAAAAAGATCACTCATCATGATCAAGTGGAATTTATTTCAAGGATGCAAAGATGGTTCAATAACTCAAATATACTAATCAATCAATTAATGTGATACACGATAACAACAGAATGAAGGACAAACACCATATGATCATTTCAATTGATGCTGAAAAAGCATTTAATAGAATTCAACATCCTGACTGGGCACAGTGGCTATAATCCCATCACTTTGAGAGGCCAAGTTAGGCAGATAACTTGAGCCCAAGAGTTTGAGACCACTCTGGGCAACATGGCAAAACCCCATCTCTACAAAAAATACAAAAAATTAGCCGGGCATTATGGTGAGCACCTGTAGACCCAGCTACTTAGGAGGCTTATGTGGGATGATCGCTTGAGCCTGGGAGGTGAAAGTTGCAAGTTGCAGTGAGTTTTGATCATGGCACTGCACTCCAACTGGGTGACAGAGACAGATCCTGCCTCCAAAAAAAAAAAAAAAAAAAAAGCTAAATAAATAAATAAATGAATAAATAAAACAACAAAAAAACCCTTTCATGATTAAAAAACAAATTCAGAAACCTGGGTATAGAAGTAGCATACCTCAACACAATGAAATCCGTATGTAACAGATCCATAGCTAATATCATACTAAAAGGAGAGAAAATAAAAGCCTTTCCATTAAGATGAGGAACTCCGCACGAATGGCCGCTTTTACTGCTGTTATTCAACATAGTATTAGAAATCCTAGGAAGACAAAGCACATAAGAGAAAGAAATTAAGGGCATCCATATCGGAAAGGAAAAAGTCAAAGTATCTTGGTTTGCAGATGATATAATTTTATATGTAAAAAATCTTCAGCCTCTACTAGAAGTTATTAGAACTTGTAAACAAGTTCAGTAAATTTGCAGATACAAAACCAACACACAAAAATCAGTAGCATTTCTATATGCCAACAGTGAACAATCTGAAAAAGAAATAAAAATGTAATTCCGTTTAGAACAGGCACAAATGAAATGAAACACCTAGGAATTAACCAAAGAAGTGAAATATTTCTACAATGAAAATTATAAACTACTGATGAAAGAATTTGAAGAGGACACCAAAAAAAAAAAAGGAAAGAAATTCCATGTTCATGGATTGGAAGAAACAATATTGCTGAAATGTCCATACTACCCAAAGTAATCTACAGACAAAATGCAATTTCTATCAAAATACCAGTGACATTTTTCACAGAAATAGAAAAAACATCCTAAAATTTATATTGATCTACAAAAGACCCAGAAGAGTGAAAGGTATCCTAAGAAAAGGAACAAAACTGGAAGAATCACATTACCCGACTTCAAATTATACTACAGAGGTACAGTAACAAAAACAGCATGGTATTGGCATAAAAACAGACACACAAACCAATGAAAAAGAATAGAAAACCCAGAAACAAATTTACATTTCTACAGTGAACTCATTTTCAATAAAGGTGCTAAGAGCATAAATTGGAGAAAGGACAGTCTCTTCAATAAATGGTGCTGGGAAAACTGAATATCCATATGCAGAAGAATAAAACTCACCCATATCTCTCACCATATATAAAAATCAAATCTAAATGAATCGAAGACTTAAATCTATGACCTCAAACTATGAAAATAATGAAGGAAAACTTTATGGAAACTCTCCAGGACATTGGAGTGGACAAAGGTTTCTTGAGAGATCTCTCACAAGTTTAAGCAACCAAAGTGAAAATGGACACATGGAATCACATCAAGTAAAAAAGCTTCTGCACACCAAAGGAAACAATCAAAAAGTGAAGTGACAACCCACAGAATAGAAGAACATATTTTCAAACTGCCCATTGGAAAATTGATTAATAACCACAATATATAAGGAGCTCAAATGACTCTATAGGATATATCTAATAATCCAACAAAAAAATAAGCAAAAGATTTGAATAGGCATTTTTAAAAGAAGACATACAAATGACAAACCAGTATATGAAAAGTGCTCAACATCATTGACCATCAGAGAAACGAAAATCAAAGCTACAATGACATGTCATTTTACCTCAGTTAAAATGACTTATATCAAAAGAACAGGCAATAACAAATGCCAGTGAGGATGTGGAGAAAAGGGAACACTTGTAGACTGTTGACGGGACTGTAAGTTAGTACAACCACTATGGAGAACACTTTGGAGGTTCCTCAAGAATCTAAAAATAGAGTCTCCATGTGATCCAGGAATCCCACTACTGGGCATATACACAAAAGTAGGGAAATCAGTATATTGAAGAGATATCTGCACTCCCATGTTTGTTGCGGCACTATTCACAACAGCCAAGATTTGGAAGCAACATAAATGTTAATCAACAAATGAATGAATAAGGAAAGTGTGGTACATATACACGATGGAGTACTATTCAGCCACGAAAAGAATGGGATCCTGTCATTTCCAACAACACATATGGAAATGGAGGTCATTATGTTAAATGAAATAAGAAAGGCACAGAAAGACAAACTTCATGTATTCTCATTTATTTGTAGGAGCTAAAAATTAAAATAATTGAACTCATAGACATAGAGAGTAGGATGCTTACAAACGGATTCGAAGGGTATTGGACAGGGTGGCTTACAAGAGGATGTGAAGGCTATTGGACACGGTGTTGCAAGGCAAGTGGGGATGGTCAATTGGTACAGAAAATAGTTAAAAAGAATAAATAACACCTAGTATTTACTAGCACAAGAGGGTGACTATAGTAAAAAAGAATTTAATTGTACATTGTAAAATAACTAAAAAGGTTTAATTTGATTGTTTGTAACACAAAGGATAAATGCAGGAGGTGATGGATATCTCATTTACCCTGATGTGATTATTATGTATTGCATGCCTGTATCAAAATATCTCTTGTAATCCATAAATATATATACTTACTATATACACATAAAAATTAAGAATTCTTAAAGAAGGTAAATTTTAAACTATAGTTAACTAGAATGTATATGATCTACTATTTGATAGCAGAACAGGATAACTGTAGTCAACAATTTGTTGTACATTTTAAAATAACTAAAAGAGTATAACTGGATAGTTTATAACACAAATAAGGTATAAAGTCATGAGGTGCTGCATACCCTGTTCATGTTGATGTGATAAATTATGCATTGTATGCCTGTATCAAAATATCTCATGTACTCTGTAAATATATACACCTACTATGTACCCACAGAAATAAAAATTTAAACAATGAAATAATCTTCAGCCAATTATTAGCAAATGAAATCCAATAGCATATTAAATGAATTATGTAATAACCAAGTTGGATTTGTTGAAGGAATGTTAGAGTTGTTCAACGTACGACAATAAATCAATGTAGTGAACATTAATATAATAAAAAAGAAAGTACAAGCTCATTTAAGTTGACACTGAAGTAAACTGACAAAATCTAACACTTTCCCATAATAAAAACACTCCACAAACCAGAAATAGAAGGGTACTTCCTCAATATGCAAACTGCATTTATAAAAATTCTACCACTAACATTATATTCAAAGATGAAAGGCATAATCTTTTTCCCTAAGGTTAGGATTAAGGAAGGAATGCGTGCTTTTGCCACTAATTTTAACATTGTACTGAAAGTTTTAGACCAATTCGGCACACAAATAAACAAAGATATTCAAATTAGGAAAGAGGAAGTAAAGCTATCTCTATTCTAAGATGACATGATTCTAAATACAGATAGTCTTAAGTAGTTACCAAAAATTTATTTAATTTAATTTCATAAATTTTAGCACTAAATTCTTCTAATCTAAGAGTTAATAAACAAAATCAACAAAGTTGCAGAGTCCAAACTCAACATTCAAAATCTGTAGCATTCTCTACAGATTTACAACGAAAATACAAATAGGAAATCTAGATAATTCAATTTACAATAGCATCCAAAGGAATATATTGCTTAGCAATAAATTTAACTGAGGGAGAAAAAAATGTGTGTACTAATAACACATAACATGGCCGAAAACAATTTAAAAAGACAAAAATAAATATAAAATCATTTCATGTTCATAGCTTGGAAGGCTTAATATTTTTAAGATGTCAGTGCTCCCCGAGATCTACAGATTCAATGTAATTCCTATAAAAATCTTATATCCATTATAGTTAAATCCATAAAGACATAGTGATTGTCAGATACTGAGGGGTAGGGAGGACAGGAGGAATGGGGCTCCAATGCTGAATGCGTATTGTGTTTGTTTTGCGGGTAATGGCAATGTTCTAGAAGTAGATAGTGGCAAGGTTTGTACAACATTTTGAATGAACTAAATGGCACTGTTGTGAGATTTTATGTTACATGTATTTTGGCTCAAAAAGTGAATCATATGCCTAAATGTAAAATGTAAAACTACAAATCTTCTAAAATAAAATATCAGGAAATATAGGTGACCTTGTCTTTGATGATGAGTTTCTACACATAAAATCAAAAGCATTATTTGAGAAAGAAAAAAGTAATAATTTGACTTTATTATAATTAAATACTTCTATACTGTGAAAGACCTCTTAAGAAAAAAAAAATCATGAGCCACAGACTGGAATGAAATATTTACAAAACACATATCTTAGACACATCCAAAATATAAAATTGTAACTGCCCAATGGGCTCACCTTGCCCGTGGCCTAGACAGAGCCTATTTATCAAGAGAGGGGAATTGCAATAGAGAAAGAGTAACTCACACAGAGCCAGCTGTGCAGGAGACCAGAGTTTTATTATTACTCAAATCAGTCTCATTTGAGAATCAGAGTTTTTAAGGATAATTTGGTGGGTGGGGGAAGGCCAGTGAGTTGAGAGCACTGATTAGTTGGGTTGGAGACGGAATCATAGGGAATTGAAGCTGTCCTCTTGTGCTGAGTCAGTTTCTGGGTGGTGGCCACAAGATCATATGAGCCAGTTTATCCATCTGGATGGTGCCAGCTGATCCATCAAGTTCAGGATCTGTAAAATATCTCAGACACTGATCTTAGGAGCAGTTTAGGGAGGGTCGGAATCTTGTAGCCTCCAGCTGCATGACTACTAAACCATAATTTCTAATCTTGTGGCTAATGTTAGCCCTACAAAGGCAACCTAATCCCCAGGCAAGACGGAGGTCTGCTTTGGGAAAGGGCTGTTACTATCTTTGTTTGAAACTATAAACTAAGTTCTTCCCAAAGCTCAGTTCAGCCAAGCCCAGGAATGAACAAGGACAGCTTGGAGGTTAGAAACAGTATGGAGTTGGTTAGGTAAAATCTCTTTCACTCTCTGTTACACTTTTGCAATGGTGGCTTCAAAATGAACTCCTAAAACTCAATAAGGAAATGACCAACACAATTAAACAATGGACAAAATTAAACAATGGACCAAAGATCTGAACAGACACCTAACCACAGAAGACAGACATGTTGCAAACAAACATTTAAAAACATGTTCAACATCATTTTCATGAGGCAATTGGAAATTAAAATAACAGTAAGATACCACTACCTATGATCTAGAATGGCTAAAATGTAAAAAACATATATGTGTGTGTGTATATATATAATACAAAATTAAAACGTGTATATTTATTATATTTCAATATTTGAATGAGTATACCATAAATATATTATATTTAAATAAAAATATTATTGATATTTTAATATAAATACATATTTACATAAATGCACACTTATAAATATAAATAGAAAATTATATTAAAATATACATGTAATATAAACAATATATGTATAGAATATATACATGCATATATGTGTACAAACATGTCTAAAATAATATACATGTACATATACATGTATATAAATGTATACCTTTGTAAATATAAATGTATATCCATATTTATTAGTGATATTGGTTTGTAATATTCTTTTTTTATGCCTTTATCAGGTTTTGACAATGGGATTATGCTGGCCTCATAAAATTTGTTGAGTAGAGATTCCTTTCCTCTATTTTCTCTAAAAAGTTTGTGTAAGGTTGATGGGGTTATTTTCCTTCTTGAATATTTGATATAGTTAAGCAGAAAAAGGCATCTCCTTTGGAATTTTGGAATTCCAAAAACTGTGGAAAAGGTTTTCACAGTGAATTCAAAATTGTAATACCTACCATGTTATAGTAGACTAAATAACACCTCTCCCCGATAGATGTCCATGTTCTGATCCTCAGAACCTGTGAATGTTATCTTATGGGCAAATGGAGCTTTGTAGAGAAAAGCAAGATAAAGATCTCGAGATGGTAAATCTATCCTTGATTGTTGAGGTAGGCCTAAGGCAGTAACAAACACTCTTATAAGATGGATGTAGGAGGAGTCCGTTTCAAAGAGAAAGACATGTGACAAATGAAGTAGAGATTGGAGTGATAAATTTGAAAGGTCCAGCAAAGGGGTTGCAAACCAAGGGATATTCATGGCCTCTGCTGTAGATTCCTTGGAAGCTGGAAAAGGCAAGGAAAAGAACTCTTCCTTAGAGCCAACAGAAAGTGGGGGAGATATGTATATATATATTTGGCACAGCCAAACTGACTCCAGACTTCTGACCTCCAAAATTCTAAAAGATTTTTTTTTTTGGTCATGGGTTTTATAGCCCTGATATCAGTCACATATACATTTATAATATTGATGTCTTCCTGAAAAATTGACCCCTTTATCATAATAAAATGACCCTATTTATCTTTTAAAATTCTATTTGTCTTGATGGCCAGTTTTTGTGATGTCTATGTTATTCTTCCTATGCTTACTTTGTTCATAGTATATAATTTCCCATCCATTTATTTTCAAGCTATTTGTGATTTTATCTTAAAAATAAGGTTTTTTTTCTATCTCTTTATATGAGATACTCCATGGTTTTTGTAAGGACAGCAACGCACATCCTTAATCTTTTACAGTCTGTTTGGAGATACTATTCTAGCACTTCACAACAAATGAAGAAAAATAGCAACTGTACAGGTCACTTTTATATATTACCTTACCATCCCTCCTGTTAAAATTGTTATATGTTTTACTTCTACATCAATTTAAAACGCAACAAAATAATGTTATAGTCATGGTTTAAAGAGTTCTATAGATTTACATAAATTAAGAGAAAATATTTTATATTTACTCAAACATTTCCTATTTTTGATATTGCTTATTTTTTTTCTTTGGGATCGTTTTCCTTTACTCTGAAGAACTTTCTTTAGCACTTCTTACAGTGCATCTCTAAGAAAATAATTCTTTTTGTTTTCCTTTATCTGAAAATATTTTATTACATCTTTATCATTGAAGGATATTTATACTTGATATAGAATGATGGATTGACATATTTTCTCCTCCCCCCATCCCAGCACTTTAAAGAAGTTTCCACTAGCTTCTGGTTATCCTTGATCTTTGGTAAGTACAGGACCATTTAATCTTTTAAAGTCTTATTTTTCTGTGGATGCTTTCAATAGTTTCTCATTAACTATGGTTTTCAACAGCTTGGCTCTGATGTATCTAGTTATAGCTTTCATTGTATTTACTGTATTTGAGGCTTACTGATCTTCTATAATCTGTAGTATTCCACCCAGTTTGCAAAGTTTACATCCATTATTTATATATATTTTAATTAATCAACTTTATTTTAGAGTAGTTTTAGTTTCACAGCAAAATTGAGTGGAGAGTACAAAGAATTTCTGTATACCCCACTGTACTCAAATGCTCTATTCTTAACATCTCACACCACAGTGGTTACAATTATACTCTATTTCTTATAACCGATGAACCTGCATCAATACATCATTATCATCCCAAGGCCATAGATCACATTAAGGTTCATTCTTAGTGTTACATACACGATAGGTTTTGAAAAATGTATAATGGCCTGTATCTACAATTGTAGTATTACACAGAATAATTTCACTCCCCTAAAAATCCTGTTTTCTGCCTATTTATCCCTCCTTCTTCCACAAACCCTGGCAATTACTGTTTTAACTGCTTCCATAGTTTTGTGTTTTCCAGAATATCATATCATTGGACGTACACAATAGATAGCCTTTTCTAATTGGCTTCTTTCACTTAGTAATATTCATTTAAGGTTCCTCTATGTCCTTTCATGACTGTATAGCTTATTTATTTTGGGCACTGAATAGTATCCCACTGACTGGGTATACCACAGGTTATTTATCCATTAAGCTACTTTCAACATCTGTGGGCAGGTTTTTGTGTGCACGTGTTTTCAATTTATTCGAGTTAAAAACAAGAAATGTGATAGCTGGATCATATGATAAGACTATATTTAGTTTTGAAAGGGACTGCTAAACTGTCTCTACCATTTTGCACTACCACCAGCAAAGAGTGACAGTTCCTTGTGCTCCAAAACCTTATGAAAATTTGGTGTTGTGAATGCTTGAAGCTTTTTTTCCCTTTTGATTAAAAATACCATATGTAAATCATTTCTGTCTTCTGTAGTTCACTATAAGCAACCAAGAGAAGCCACAGTACACCTTTAGCATTTTGCTTAGACATTTCTTTAGCTAACCATCCTGTTTCATCACTCATAAGTTGTAACTTCCACAAAACACTAGGACACAAACATAAGTCAGCCAAATTCTTTGCCACTTAATAATAAGCATTACGTTTCCTCCATAATATGTCCTTTATTTCTATAGGAGACCTCATTGTAATAGCATTTACCATCGATATTTTTACCAACATTCTGTTAAAAACCACTTGGATATTGTTTAAGAAGATTGAGGCTATCTATACATCTCTCCTCTTCTGAGTACTCACCAGAATCACCTTTAATGCTCTATTGAGAAATGTAGACTTTTTCTAGCATGCACCTCAAAACACTCCCAAGCCTCCATCTGTTACCAAGTTCCAATGCCACTTCCGCATTTTAGGTATTTATTGCAGCAGTACACCCACTCCTCGGTACCAATTTTTATCTTAATTAATTTGGGCTGCTATAACAAAATGTCATAAACTAGGTAGCTTATAAACAACAGGACCTTCTTTTTCACAATTCTGGAGACTGAGTTCAAGATCAGGGTACCAACACGGTTGGGTTCTAGAAATTTTGCATAACAATTTGGACAAATATAAAACAGAGGGTTCTTTTTTGTTGTTTTCCTTCTATGTCTTTAATTGGAAGGTATATTAATATGGAATACCAAGGTCCATAGAGTGGTTCAAAGATAAAAACAGACATCTCTAGTGGGGATGTAATGGTCGAATATAAAGCAGCAATTGATCATCTGAAGTTATCAGCTCAGGCAACTTGGCTTATTCAGGAAAGATACTTCATTTGTTTTTTTATAAACATCTGGAAAGAATTAGCCCTTTAACTTAGAGCTTCCTTTAGAAATATAAACCCATTTAATCATTTTATTTAAAATTCCTTCAGAAATTGAGACCTACTTGGTGATGATTAATGTCATAAAGTTTTCGTAATCAGCAAAGATAAAAGTGCAGAGTAATTTCTGAATTCACAAATGTCTTACTAATGAAAAAAGTTAAAAAGAACAAATAGGACAGCAAATACCCTCTAGTAAAGATTCTACTTGTTCCATGTTATCTTATTGCACAAAAATTTTCCTATTTGGTTACCATTGTTTAAGATGACCCATCCCAAATGTTAATGTGGGGTTTAAGGCAATTCACAAATAATTTGAAACAAAGCTAGATAATTATGCATGTAATTTAAGAATCTTTAAGAAAACTCCAGTAGCAATTACCCTCCACACTTTGTGTTTTAAAATCTGGTGATTTATCTCTAATATTTTGTCTAACTTATTTTACCAGCGGGCTTTTCTCTTGATTCAATGTGAGTAAAACATGCTACAATTTTCTTCTCTAAAATTTTAAAAGCTATATTTGTTTATAACCCAGTTTTCAGGTGAAGTTTACAGGTTACGGGAAGGTATGAATCAATTTTAAAAATGGGATTAACCAGTTTACAACAGAATACCTAGAAATTAAGAAAGATAAACTGAAATTAATTTCTTAGTTAAAATTTGGCCATTTCTAAAAACTTATAAATCTGTATTATTCCTTCCTTCCTCTTCATTATCCTTTTCAAACATTTTCTAGAAATGACAGGGTGGATGAATGAAAATAACACCCAGGGTGCTTTATTCCTATTTATGAATGAGAAAGCAGGCACCTAGAATTACATAGCAGTATATATGATAATTGTATACTTTAAATATTTGTTCATATTTCATCATACATTTAGATTTAAACATCTAATATTTTAACGTGACTTTTATTGATGTGTAAGTTACAGATATTTAAAGAAAATTAATGCATAAATGGCAAGGTTTTAATCTATATGACAGCAACAATTTTTATCTATTGATCATTGAATAAACTCTAGGCACTTTAAATTCACTACTTGTTTTTACTCTCACAGCCAACCTTTATGCCAGTCATATTAGTACCTTTATTTTTACAAAAGCATAAATTAACATTCAGAGATATTAAATAGCTTTAAAGTAACATGACTTATAAGCACTAGAGTTAGCATCAAAACACAGGTATGTTTGACTCCAAATTCTGCATATTTCCTACCATATAATGCCATTGCATTTTTTCGTAAGTAAATTATTATCAGAACCCAGAATCAAGTATACCCTAGACAGAAATTCTATTTAAAAGGAACATTTTATTCTGGTTCAGATGGGCTGAGTACACTTTGGAGGCTTAAATTCCCAACACAAGTCTCTAGAAATGTCAGAAAATATATTTGGGATATAAATCTATTACCATGCTGAGAAACAAGAATAGAAGCTCTAGGAAAAGCATGAAATATAATAAATCTTTAAAAGTCAGAAAAGAGATAAGATCATATTAACGAAAGAAATGGCACACAAAATCACAAGAGATGGCTGCTACAAAAATTGAACATCTGCTCTAAGACAGGAGAAACAGGTAATACAAGAGGCCCACAGGAAAATGACAAGGTGATTACTTGAAAACACTACATTAGGGGGTGCTTAGCTATGTAACACCCAACCCAATATTCTACACAAATCCAAGAAGCCTATCCTGGCCTTTTGCTATTCTTTCCAAGTACCATTTCTAAAAGTACTCCACAAACCTCCCACAAGAAGACTGCAAAAGCAGATATAGCAGAGACCCTCCCTCACCAAAAAATATGTCAAATAATGAAGAATTACCAAATATGTGAAGACAATCAACAGCATATGGGAGAAGAATCAAGCTCAACTTACACAATACAAAATACACCTGAGGAAAACCTTTACTAAAACAAGCACAATAGAAGCAGGTGAAATTCCAATCAGTGAACTGATTATTGAGTGAGTAGCAAATCTCCAGAAAACACACACACACAAATTAATTTCCAGCATAAGAAATTGAGGGACTCCACTGACCAGTGAAATCATGAAAAACATTTTCCAAAACAATAATTTAAAGCCACTGCAAATGGTCCTAGGAGAAAACTGCAAATGAAGAAATATCTATTCAAGAAGATAGATAAAAATTGGGAAAGAAATGTGAGAATATGTGGTATTTGAACCAAAACTGCTTCTTCCCTCTCTCCTCTCAAATCATCAGATAGAAATTCCATTCCAAAATTCTATAGCCCAAAACTTTTCTCCCAAACTCCCAGCCAGATGGCTTTCTTCCCAAAAGAAATAAGACTTCAACATTTTGCATCCTGCCCGCATATGCCTGTTGCTGAGGCTAAGTCTTAGATGTGTGAAACTGAGAAGTAAAGGCTCATTTTTTTTTTTTTATTACTCCAGATCCCACTACCTTGCCTGGTTTGAGGTAACTACTGTTCTGTTTACCTTTTAAAATGAAATAATATGCAATATACAAGACACCTTGATATACTATCAAGAGACTCAATGGCATCCTTATAAATGCAAATCTGTATTTTTAGTATAATA
Organism: Theropithecus gelada; assembly: GCF_003255815.1. Taxonomy (NCBI): domain Eukaryota; kingdom Metazoa; phylum Chordata; class Mammalia; order Primates; family Cercopithecidae; genus Theropithecus; species Theropithecus gelada. The sequence goes on along the minus strand of NC_037689.1, from coordinate 144,302,469 downwards.
TAAATCATGGAACTAAATTTATCAACAATTAAAACTAGCTTGATTTTCAAAATTGACGGCCAAAGTTCACTTGACAGCTATCTATTCGGTTCCATAAGTCTATGTGTCTCTTTTTGTACCAGTACCAGGCTGTTTTGATTGCCATAGCAGGTAACATAGTTTGAAGCCAGATAATGTTATGCCTCTAGCTTTGTTACTTTTGCTTAAGATTACTTTGGCTATTCATCCTTTTTTTGTTCCATATGAATTTTAGAATTGCTTTTATTCTAATTCTGTGAAAAATGATGTTGATATTTTGATAGGAATTGCATTGAATCGGTATATTGCTTTGGGCAATATGGCCACAACAAATAAACAGTGAGGAAAGGGCACCCTATTCAATGAATGGTGCTGGGGAAAATAACTAGCCATATGAAAAACAATGAAACTGGATCTCTACCTCTCACCATATACAAAAATTCACTCAAAATGTATTGCAAACTTAAATATAAGACCTCAAACTATCAAAACTCTAGAAGAAAAACTAGGAAAAATTCTTCTGGACATTGGTTTAGGCAAAGAATTTATTACTAAGAGCTCAAAAGTAAATGCAATTTAAACAAAAATTGATAATTGAGACTTAATTAAACCAAAGAATTTCTCCACAGGAAAAAATAATAATAACTTACAGGGTAAACAGACGACCTACAGAATGCGAGAAAATATTTGCAAACTATGCATCCATCAAAGGACTAATATCCAGAATCTGTAAGAAATTTGGGCAAAGCAACAAGATAAAAGCAAATAACCCAATCAAAAAGTAGACAAAAAATATGAACAAAGAATTCTCAAGACAAAATGCGCAAGCAAAAAATAAGCAATATTAAAAAATGCTCAACATCACAAATCATCTGGGAAATGCAAATTGAAACCACAATGAGATACGATCTCACACCAGTCAACTGGCTATTACTAAAAAGTCAAAAATTATCAGATGTTGGCAAGGATGTGGCAAAGAAGGAACACTTATAGACAGTCTATAAGTGTAATGTAATCCCACTAATTTACATTGGTGGGAATGTAAATTAGTACAACCTCTACGGAAAACACTATGGAGGTTTCTCAAAGAACTAAAGGTAGAACTATCATTTGACCCAGCAATCCCAATGTTGGGTATCTATCCAAAGGAAAAGAAAATGTTCCAGCACAAAGACACCTGCATTTGTATGTTTATCACAGCTCTACTCACATTAGCAAATTCATAGAATCAACTTAAGTACACCTCAATGTTGGATTGGATAAAGAAAATGTGGTGCATATACATCATGGAATACTACACAACCATAAAAAAGAATAAAATTATGTCCTTCGCAGCAATATGAATGGAGCTGGAGGCATTATCCTAAGTGAAATAACTCAGAAACAGAAAATCAAACATCACATATTCTCACTTATAACTAGGAGGTAAACAACGCGTACACATGGACATAAAGTTGAGAACAATAGACATTGGGGACTTCAAAAGGAGGAGGGATGGAGGGACCAAGAGTTGAAAACTACCTATTGGGCACTATAATACTCACTATTTGGTTAATGGAATCAATAGAAGCCCAAACCTCAGCATTGCACAATATATCCACGTAACACACCTGCGCATGTATCTCTTGAATCTAAAATAAATAAATATAAAATGGAAAGTTATAAAATGAAGGCTGTGGACAATTAGATAAAGATTACAATTATGAACTATAAACTACTAGGATACATTTATCAACAAATGGTACTAGGTTGATTCAGGAAATTATACAATTAAATTTTTGACAAAGAAATAACATAATTGCCATCTGTCACGAGAAGCCAAAAGCTGTCACTTATTTTTGAGGCTACTTCAATATGTTTTGGTATAATCACCATCATTACATTTGTAGAGTAGCTTAGTAGTAACTGAAATAGTAATATTATTGATAATATTAAACTAATATTAGACCAGCACACATACTAGATTCAGAATTATAAAACACAATGTAACATCTGGCTCCCCAAACTTGTTACACTTTGGTTCTTTATAGTGTAAAATGACAGCATCATCTGTTTCAGTTAAATGAGATTTTATATAACAACAAAAATTTTAAAAATAATTTTTAAAAACAGAAATTGATTTTGTTCTTAAATAGAAAGAATCCTGAGATCTCAGGCAACAGCTATTATTGTAGGTCTATCAAATCACGGAGAAAAAAGGTGGCTGGGATCCGGGATAGCTGCATCATATGAAACTATCATGTCTACATCGAAGCCAGAAGGAAAAAGAAAAACACAGGAAATACAGGGGCAAATGAACGTACGAGCAATCTTCTAACTTGCTTGCCAAGAAACTGCTGCATAGCACTTCTGCCTGAATCTCATTGGCAAAAACTGAGTCACCACAGAGCAAGAATGACTGAGAAAAATGGCCTTATTCTGGGCAGCCATTAGTCTAGTTAAAAACGAGGTGGTTTATTACTAAAAAGGAAACTGATAGAACAGATAATGGGATAGAAAATTACCACTCTCTTCTGAGCCACCCAGTATCAATATCCTATGTCAGGCCCTCATATTTCTCAATACCAATTTGGTATCTCTGATTTCAGAGTCTCATCAATTTTTCAAATCACTAGTGAGTACACATGCCCACACGCATGCACACACACACACGTGCGTGCGCGCATCTCCTTTGCTTCATGCATTTCTCAGATTCTCCTGGCCCCAGCTCATGAAAACCGTGTCCATTAATGTCTGTGTCTTGTAGCCTCAGAAACTTACTCAATTTTTGAAGCAAATAAGGTAAGAAATGTTGTATTATATAATAGACTAAAAGTGTGTTTAGGGAACCAGAAAAATAGAGAATACACAGAAACATACACACACATAACTAGGAAAGTCAGATATTATTTATGTAAGATATTATTTATCTTGTAAGACATTATTTATTTCAAAAAAGTATAATTTAATGTTATGTTTTTTCAATTAGGTATGGTAAAGACATCATAATCTTTTCAGTGTTTAGGGATTCTAGTGTTAATCTTGGTCCCAGTTAACTATTTATTTAGCATGCCCTTAAAGTCTAAGTCACTGGCTATGATGGCAAATATTGTATGCCAGCTCAGCTGGGATATGTTACCCAGATATTTGATCAAACATTATTTTGGATTTTTCTGTGACGGTGGTTTTTGGATGAAATTAACAATTAAGTCAGTAGACCCTGGGTAAAGCAGACTGCCCTCCATAATATGGGTAAGCCTCACTCAATCAGTTGAAGAAGGCATTGACAAAAAAAAAAAAAAAAAAAAAAGACCGACTTTTCTGGAAGAAGAGGGACTTAAACTGTAAATTTTCACTGGGCCTCCAGCCCGCTGGCCCACCCTGCAGATTTTGGACTTCCCAAGCCTCCACAATCATGAAAACCAATTTCTTAAAATGAAACAGTCTCTCTTCTCTCTCTCTTTCTCTCTGTCTCTCTCTGTCTCTCGTGTGTGTGTGTGTGTGTGTGTGTGTGTGTGTGTGTGTGTGTATACTGCCGGTTCTGATTTTCTAGAGAACTCCTGACAAATATACTGCCACAGACTCAGAAATGAACAGACCAGCAGACCTGGGAACTAGTTGCCCAGTTGTAATGTGTAATTTCTGATTTTTTTTTCTCCAGATCTTCCTCACTGATAAGTAAACCTTGGATCTGATTTCCATAGAGACCATTAGTGAATGCCCATTGTTACCAAATAACTATTCTTCACTGTTCTCACCAGCCTTTTTCCCATTTCCAATTTTGTCTCATTCCATATGATGGAATTTTGTTTGGTCTTAACTCCTTTGTTGTGCTTCCGAGAATGGGCCTTGTCCTGTGCCCAACTTAGTACCTGGGGACTTTTGACCATGGTTTAATCCCTTGAACGTCAAACTTCCCAAACAATTGGAAATTCCAGTGCCAACTACCATCTAAATATTTATCTGTTTGTCAGATTTTCATATATGTGTCTCCTAGGCCTCGTTTATTTTCTGGAATCTCCTTTTGTAGCTGGCTCAGTTTCCCAGATAAGAGCTTAGCTCTTACCCTGTAAGGCACTTCTGCTATTCATGAAAGAATCTGAAAGTTCAACCTTCCTAATAAATAATTTATACCTGTATAAACAAAGCAGTCCTTTCAAGAAGCTCCAAAGTTTGTTCTCCTTGTAAGAAAAAATGTTTTGGCCTCATATAAAAAGGCCTTAAAGGTAGACCCGAAGTGAGTCAGTGGTAGAATCAGGAATAAAACAAATACCTGATTCAATCTTGCATGACCTCCCAAAGTCAGTGACATTTCCCTAAAGAGCTTATCAGCAGCTAATATATCTTCTGGAAACATTAGACAGATTTTATTAAACAACATTCTGACTAGGAATAAACATATGATAAATATGGATTGGGTTTCTTTTATTGTTTATCAACTTCAAATTTAAATGGTGAGTTCCTCTCTACATACTTTTTACTTTGACCTAAGGACAGAATGTTAGCATGACCTCAGATGTTTAATAAACCCAAAATATAAACTCATTTAAAAATAGTGCATATGAAACTTCTGAAACAAAGCTGAATAATTGAGCACAGGTAGTGCCTTCCAAGTCACTGAAGTAGAATTTCACTCACAGTACCTGTCTAGTTAGCCTTTTTAATTCTTATTCTTTTGCCTATGCTTTTGGTTTTTTGACAAATTCCTAACCCGTAACAAAGGAGGTGTCAGCATTCTTTCCGGTGGATTACTTTTATTTCCTAAATATGTCATTCTCTCTTAACTCTAGGTCTTCATAAACTTCTTCTACTTCTTGAAATATTTATCCTCACCCTGGCTAACTTTAAACTTATAGCTATCCTTTTTTCTGAAAAGCCTTTGCTGTACCTCCAGGCAGGGTGAGGTGACCAGTCTCCGGGTTCTCATAGCATGCTAAGTTTACTCATATCAGTACTTGCCACACTGAACTGTAATTGCTTATTTGCCTGCTTTCTCCATTAGCTGTGGGTTCCTTAAATGTAAGAGTTGCATCTATTTTGTTAAGCAATCCTATGCCTCATTTATTTGGGGAAGATCTGGTTAATAGCTTTCTATATATTTGTGTCTTCACCTGACTGAGTTCTTCTGTATATGAATGAATTAGTAAGCATTAACTAAATTGTAGCTAGGTAAAAGATGGATGGGCAGATTAATGGATGGATAGATGGATGGATGAATGGATGGATGGATGGAAAGATTTACATAAAGGAAATAGGTTCTGTTCTGTGCATTAAACATAGAAATGATGGAATCATGATCCAAGGTAGTGTTCAGATCCAATGACTCAGGATAATGGGCATCTTTCAGGCACCAAAGTCAATGCAAGTATGGAATGCCTAGCAAATACAAACAAGCAACAATTCCATGAGCCAGGGCTACAGTTCTTGGTGTTAGACATACTGTCATTTTCCATAAGCTTTTGCTCAGTCTTTGTCTTCTGCCTGAAATTATAATGGAATACTTTTAATCTTGGAAAAACCTTTATACATGGTTTCAAGGAGACACATTTTTCACCTCTCCTTCGTTTCCTCTGATTTTCTTCAAATGAAGTACTCCTTCCTTTGCCCTCCCATAGACTCAAAAACTACCCATCTGACAAGGAATTAATAAGCAGAATTTATAAGGAACTCAAACAACTCTATAGAAAAAAATCTAATACTCCCATATTTAAAATAGGCAAAAGATCTGAATAGACATTTCTCAAATGAAGACATACAATGGCAAACAGGCCTTTTTGCCATTTGCCAAATGGTGCTCAATTAAAAGGTGTTCAATATCATTAATAATCAAATAAATGCAAATAAAAACAGCAAGATATCATGTCACCCCAATTAAAATACTTTATATCCAAAAGAAAGACAATAACAAATGTTGGCGAGGATGTGGGAAAAAAAGGGAATTGTCGTACACTGTTGGTGGGAATGTAAATTAGTAAAATCACTATGGAGAACAATATGAAGTCTCCTTAAAAACAAAAAATAGAGCTACAATATGATCCAGCAATCCCACTGCTAGGTACATACCCACAAGAAACAAAATCAGTATATCGAAGAAATATCTGCACTCCCATGTTTGTTGCAACACTGTTCACAATAGCCAATATTTGAAAATAACATAAGTGGTCATCAACAGATGAATGGATAAAGAAAATGTGGTACCTATACACAATGGAGTACTAGTTAGCCATAAAAAAAGAATTTTGAAATCCAGTCATTTGCAACCACATGAATGGAACTGGAGATTATTATGTTAAGTGAAATAAGCCAGGCACAGAAAGACAAAACATCACATGTTCTCAGGTATTTGTGGAATCTAAAAATCAGAACACTTGAACTCATGGGAATAGAGTAGAAGGATGGCTACCAAACGCTGGGCAGGGTAGTGGGGGCTAGCAGAGAGGTGGGGATGGTTAATGGGTACAAAAATATTAATTCATTTTTATATAACATTTTAAAAATAGAAGTTAACATTCAAATCAGGAACAAGAGAATAGCCTCCCAAAAAGGGGAAGGAAGGAAACAAAGATGTTAATGAATAGCAAATTGTAAACACATTTGAAAAAAATCAGAAAAAAATGAATATTTTTCTAAAGAATTATAAACCACCAAAATTAACTCAGGAAGAAGTAGAAAGGTCTATAAACAAGCCACCATTTCAAAAACTGAATCAGTACCCACAAATTTTTTCTTCAAAAATACATTATTGAACATTATATTAAAATCACCAGAATTCAATCTATTTCTCCCAACACACACAGACACACACACACACACAAATACAGCATTAATTGGCAGCTGCTTAGTTTGGGGAATTGTCTTCATCTCTAAAAATGAGTACTGTTTAATCAAAGCTTATCAAGGTAATCCCATCCCCTTACTAATGACTGTATTCAGGGGTGGTTGGCCTGTGATGATTAGAGCCAATGAGAGGTGAAAACATTTTGCCAGACAGTTCTGGGAAAGATACTTTCTGGCTCTGGAGACAGTTTCAGAAAGCCACCTCTCTGAGAGGTGGTTTCAAGTACTCCCATATGCCTGCTTTAACTGCGAGAAAAAAAAATATATATAATATATATAATATATAATAAAATATAATATATAAATACTGGTAATTATTAAGAAAACTAAAAGAACCAGGTACAAATTACAGATTTGAAAGGTAAAATGACAGAAGTGAAAAATCCACTATATATATCATCTCAACCGCCGAATTGAGACGGCAGAAGAAAAAAATCAGTTTATTGTTACAACACCTGATTGATGCGAACTGTCTAACGGCACTGGATGGTAATGTGAATACACAGAAAGAAATGAAGAGTTCTACAAGTGATAAATATGTGAGTATGTATGTAAAGTAGTCTAAGACGACTTCCCAGATTCTTTTATGAGGATGACTAGACAGGGAATCTAGGAAAAGGAGCAAGTTTGGGCAGATTGGAGGGATGAGTGTAGTTTGTATATGCTGAATTTGATATTTGAGGTTTATATAGAACATCTCAACAGAGATGTTCAGTAAGTGATTAGAAATGAGGGAAGCCAAAGAAGCCAGAAAAGTTCAGAATAGTGCCAGGAAATCCAAAGAGGCATATAAAAGCAGAGAAATTAAATGTAAAAATCATAGACAATCTCCACAGTATATGTAGTGTGAAGATGCAGAGAGCATAGGGTGACTGGAAATGGTTTGGAGTCCTCAGTCTGAAAAGTCAAACAGAAATCTATAAAGGAATGACAATTAAAAAAAAAAAAGTTGGAGACATCTTTTTCATGAAAATCCACATATTAATCTAATATTAGCACCAGGGATATTCTGAAAGGAGGCCATTTTTGTAGATAAAAAAGGAAAGTGCTATTTTGCACTGGAGGTGTTGGGAGTAAAGAATTTTCACAAGCTAAAAATGTAAAAAAATGTTTTGCAAAGATTTACATCGTTTCACTCATGTAAGATGTAAAATAGCTAAATAAAGAGATTCAAACTCAGCTCCTAACCTTATAAGGACAACTGGCAACTTCTTCACAGACAAAATCTTTTTATGCTGTCAGGAGAGTCAGCTGGACAATTGAGCAGACCTAATACTGCATGCCTTATACTTTCTGACTTCCTGAAGCTGAAAATTGGCAGCAGTGCTGAATACAGATAGAATCTGACATTCACTATAAACTCATAGGTCAAGCATAAGTTATTAAAATAGATATACAGAGGAAATGTGATTAGATTAGATTTTACTGTTTATAATCATCTGAGCTTCTGAGTAGATTGTAAGGATTTTCTATACTTACTCATTTAATGAGTATTAAGTATTTGAGTAGTTGAGTATTTTTGCACAAAAAAATGTTTATTGTATTATATCACACTGTCTGATTTGAAACAAAAACAATTACAAGTTAGAAGATAATACACAGAATTGCACAGTTGGAAGAGACTTTAAAGATAATTGAGTTGTTTTTTGTTTGTTTGTTTGTTTTTACTAAACCTGGGAAAGACTTCGATATGATTAGGCTTTGTGTCCCCACCCAAATCTCATCTTGCATTGTAATTCCCATAATCCCCGTTATCCCCACGTGACAAGGGAGAGACCAGGTGGAGGTAACAGAATCAAGGGAGTGGTTTCCCCCATGCTGTTCTAGTGATACTGAGTGAGTCCTCACAGGATCAGATGGTTTCATAAGGGTGTCTTCTCCCTTCACTCAGCACTTCTCCTTCCTGCTGCTTTGTGAAGAAGTTGCCTTGCTTCTCCTTCACCTCCCATCGTGATTATAAGTTTCCTGAGGCCTCCCCATCCATGCTGAACTTTCAGTCAATTAAGCCCCTTTCTTTTAAAAATTACCCAGTCTCGGGCAGTTCTTCATAACAGTATGAAAACAGACTAATACAGCCTTCTTACCTCAGTCCCACATATAAGCATTCAGCTCAGCTGGAAATACTTCATTGACAGAGACAAAATAATGTCCCATCAGCTGAGCACTGTGCTAGGTGCTGCACACACTATGTCACATAGTTTCACAGTATGACTCTAGGAGTTAGATATTTTACAGATAAGGAAACTGAGAAACAGAAATTCTAAACACCTTGTCTAAATTTACAAAGTTAGGAAGTGATGAGGACCAGATGTAATAGCAGCTTTCTACCTGACTTCAAATCCCATATTTTGTCTAATTAAAAAAAAAAAAATGCTCAGCATTCTGACGTTTTAACTCACAATTTCATGAGATAATGCTAATTATTATTTTTTTAGGTTTCTAATTTTATCTGAAAATTAACACCTTCTATTCACAAAATATCCATCCAGACGGAAACATAACATTTATAAAGACCATCATCAGGGCATCTACAAGTCTTCATGTTGAATGTCCTCAGTTACTTGTACAGGTCTTCACCTAACAGTACACAGGCTTTGAGCATTTTCATGGCCTCTACATAAACTCTAATTTGTGAATGACCAAATTCAAATAACAAAGCAGTGACTTACCAAGCTTTGGCCTTCACAAGAGCAACTCTTTTCTCATGAGCTCTGTCTGCTCCATATGGACTTAGCACCATACTTCAGGAGCAAGCTCTCTAAAGAATGACAAGATAGATAGGGTCATAGAAGCCTCACTTAAAATTGCACATGAATACATTTCAAAAGGGCGATGGTTATGGGAATTTAACTTTACTCTGTAATAGAGTGTTACGTCCTTTTGCTTAGAGCAAAAACACTGTACACATATCCTGTACTGTAGAGAATAGGTCAACCAGAGATTTCAGAAGCAGCTTCACAGGTTTCAGAAGTCCATCCAACTGTCACATTCTTAATAAAAATAAGTTCAGCATGCAAAGCACAGACCAGAACCTCTTTATCTTCCCTGTCACTGCACTATGACTATCTAATAGGATATTATGACACATCCTGAGAGAACTTGAACTATAGAAAATACAAATTGCACTTTTCTTGGCTAATTTGTCACTGGAGGGGCATGTTGAAGAGAGAATAAAGACATGCAACCATGCATATTTGAACCTAAATATTGAGAAATACTAGTGATCCACACCTAATGCAAATTTAACAAAATTAGAATATGTAAAACAATATATTAAGTTAATATTATAGGATTTATTTTCATTATAGTGTTCCTTCAAGAATTAATAAGCAAGCTAATGTTAGTTTTCCTGAAGGATGAAGCACAAAATAAAAGTAACTCGATGTCATACCTAGAAATACAAATTTGGTCGAAATGCATAACAGTTTCCTTTACTGTCAAGTGTTACTAATCTCGAATGTCCAACATTTCAGTGGATTTTCTATGGGCCTTTTGTGAACTGGTGCAAATTCTACAAAACACCAGACTGGTCTTTCAATAATATATTCAAATGTACTCTTTTAAAATAATAAATATTATCTCTTTCTCATCTCTCTCTGTCTCTCACACTGTCTCTTCTTATCTGTATCTGTATATGTGTATATATACACATATGCATACAGTATATACATCCTGTATATACTGTACATACGTGTATGTGTATATATACAGTATGTGATTGTGTGCACATACACACAATCCCACACAATTCTCAGCTGTTCAAAAGTCACTTTCATACCCAATCTCCAATTTATCATTACAAAGTACTTGTAAAATACTTAGAAACACTTAAAATAGCCTTAATATATGCTAACTTAGAAAAGTACTCAGCAGCCTCTGGAATTCCAGAAGAGGCTGGAGGCTTATTCATTACTTTACATAGATTTTACAATGTCCAGAACAGAATATTTGTGTAGGAATATACAAGCTGATTCTTAAGTTCGTATGAAAAATTGAAGGATCTAGAGTAGTCCAAATAACATTTTAAAGAGAGGGCAAATCGAAGGGCTACTCTGCCTGATTTCAAGCATTATCATGGGCACCAAGATGGCATATTAGTGATGTAAGGATAAATAAGTAGTTTAAATGAACAGAATAATAATCCTACACATATATGTTCAATAGATAAATTCAACTAAAGTACCAATGGAAAATGCTAGGCTTTTCAATAGCTGTTGCTGTAGCAACTTCATTTGTAATTAAGAAAATGCAATTAAATGCCACCATGGGCTACCAGTACACACTCACTAAAATTAAAACACTAACAGAACTAGATACTGATAAAGATGTACAGTGATGAGAATTCTCATACACTGTTAGGGGTAGCATAAAATGGTATAACCAATTTTAAAAGATCTGTCATTTTCTTAAAAGATTACACACGCTTCCCCATGAACTAGCAATTTCACTCCTAAGTATTTATCCAAGAGACAAGAAATTTAAGTCTACATGGAGCATTGTACATAAATGTTAATGTCAACTTTCTTTGTAATATTTGACAACTGGAAACAACCAAAGTAGTACCAACAGACAAGTAGAAAAAAACCTGTTAAATATTCAAACAACACCAATAATGGAATACAGTAGTAGAAATCAATAAACTACTGATACACACAATAACATGAATGAATCTCAAAACTTTACACTGAGGGAAGAAAGCTAGGCACAGAGTACGACATACTGCATGATTACATTTGTATGAAATCCTAAAAAAAAAAAAAAAAAAAAAATTATTCCATAGTCACAGAAAGCACAGGCTCAAGAGGGAACTTTATTTAGGCTGATGGAAATGTTCTATGACATGATTGTGATGCTGGTTACACATTTGTATTGACAAATTTTATCGTAATGCACACTCAAAATGTTTGTACTGCATTTTATACCAATTACACCCCCAATAAAATTAATAAAGAAAAAACACATTCGTGCAATACTGTTCTAAGATTTGAAAGTCCTTTGTTTATGGGCAATTTAAGATAAAAATAATAGCACCTTCTATTGCCTATGATTGAGGTCCTAATATTGATTTAAAAGAAAAGCCTTGTAAATGACACAACTGAAGCTCTCCTTTAGCATTTTGTTTTCTAATTTGATATTTTCTAAATGTTCCTGATGCATATATACATACACAAATATATATACACACACACGTATATACACACACACCTATACACACACACACACACACACACTCTCCTATGTTTGCAAAAACTTTTCAAGGAAATATAGATACATAGATACATTATTGGGGGAAATTAATGTAGAATTTGAGATATATGCCAGTCCTAGTATGGAGGCTAATGAGAAGTGCTGTAAGCTAACAGAATTTACATAATTCTATTTCTAGCTCTCTTAAAGCAGAAATCTCTGTTCCCAGTCAAAGGAGTAAGCAGTGGTACTGATTTACTGCTGCCAACTGACACGAACAAGAAGTGAGCCTCAGGGGATCCCATTGAGACAGGTGAATGAAGAGTTTCTGGAGGTTTGATTAGAGTGATTTGGCTCTCCGAATTTTATTTAATTTCCTTATAAATAAAGTAGGAAAATTAGAATTCCCACCAAGGCTGTTGTGAAGGTCTGTGAAAAAACAGACTTCACGGAATCCATCTAATATTGTCCTTGTCTAATACTGTCTGCTGTGTGGTGGAGTCACTCAGCAAAACATATGTCACTCCCATAGATTAGAAACCTGGGAAAGACTTCTCTTATGGTGGAAAAATATATTTATTCTAACAGCTGCCAGCAACATTCTTCTTAGGATAGTACATGTACTCATTGGGGAAAAAAAATTCATGCTACTTAGTGGCTGGAGCCCAGATATCCAAGACCTGGGTACAAAGATAATGTAAGGATGGTGTCATGAGACAGGCAGGTGGACCCAACTCCACCACCAGGAAATGCTCCATGTGACTGTAACCTCACATCCTCAGGCAAATAAACAAGCAAACAAAAACATGCTGGGTGTTGGCAGATTTCATGGGGAATTGGATGAAAACATGAGTTGTATTCACAGTTTAGTGACAAAAATAAAGGGATCCTGCAGGGAGGAAGGTATGTGAAAATAAGCCACTTGAAATTATAGGAAGGAGGGAATGGGCTTTTTACTTGCACTGAACATTAAATTGAAGTTTGGGCCAAATTAAGCAGATTGCTGTGAAGTGGGATGTCCTAGCTGTTGTGATCACCATGTTAGTTGCACTTATCTTTGAGGCAGTATACTGTAGGGTAGCGTTAAAAGTCTCTGTCTTGGAGTCAGACAAATGAAGTTCAAACAAAACCAATTTCAGCTATAGTTATTTTCCAACAGTTTATACTGGCTATGAGACCCGAGCAGTTTGCTTCATTTCTCTGAGCAGCATTTGTATAACAGCAAATGCAATGGTACCTTATGGAATTGTTTGGGGGATATTAATGACATGTATTTATTTTTACATAAATATCAGCTATTGTTATTATCAATAAATGATAATCTTCCTCTTGGTCTCCAACTCTCAGTGCAGCATATAGCAATGACTTGCATATACTAGGTGTTAAATAATGTTTGCTGAATTTAAATTACATAAAGCTTACCTGGAATAAAGATTATTTATCATTAGAAAAAGGATACGTAGAGGATCTGCAATTCACAAAGTGCCATTTCTTGGTGCTTCTTAGGTAAGACATTTATTATCTACTAATGTCTAAATACATGTCCACTCATAACACTCATAACACAGTGCTTTTCTTGGTCAAAAAATATCCAGGCACATCTTCTGAAAAAGATACAGTTCATAGTGCCAGACAATTGACTTTGCTCCATTTCTATCATCTCACCATGCTTCAAAAGGCCAACAACTGTGCGAATGCCATACTTAACCTTTTCAACATAATAGCATCTTAAATATTTTAAAACGTATGCAATATTCAAGACATACAAAAAGAATGAATAAACAGCCTACAGGAACTGACCCAGTTACTGAAGTAAGCCAATAGCATGAAAAGACAAATGGGAGGGAGGGACACCCTAGATTAAAAGAGGCTAGAGATCTAACAACTAAATATCAAGTGTGGACCTGATTTGAACAAATCAACTGAATAAAAGGGATTTTTGAGACAACTAGAAGATTTTGTTTTTATAGGCTTCTGGTATACATGATACTAAGGAATTACTATTATGTTAGTTAATAGTAATGTTCGCATTGCTGTTATGTTTTTTAAAACCCATATTGTAAAGAAGTTTTGGAACTATATGGATGAATCATACATATGTCACATTGACCAGAAAAAGTCAAGCTGCAGAAGAACACTGATATGGTTTGGATTTGTGTTCCTACACACAGCTCATGTTGCATCGTAATCCTCAGTGCTGGAAGTGGGGCCCAGTTGGAAGTGATTGGATCATGGGGGCGGTTCTTAATAGTTTAGCACCATGCCCCCTTGGTACTGTATAGTAAGCGAGCTCTTGTGAGATCTGGTTGTTTAAAAGGGTATAGCACCTCCCCCTTCTCTCTCTTCTTCCTACTCTGGCCATGTAAGAAGTGCCTGCTTACCCTTCACCTTGGGCCATGATGAAAAGTTTCCTGAGGCCTCACTAGCCATGCTACCTGTACTGCCTGCAGAATCATGAGCCAATTAAACCTATTTTCTTTATAAATTACCTAGTCTCAAGTAGTTCTTTATAGCAGTGTAAGAATGGGCTAATACAAACACATACAATTGCATACTGTTTATATGAAGTTGAAAAACATGAAAAACAATATATTGATTAAAATACATAAATATGTAGTAAATATATAAAGAATGTAGAATGTATGTATGTAGAAATAAGATAATACATTGTATCGGATTTTTTAAAAAATATGCTTTAGAAATATAAAGAATAACAAAGACAGATGAAGTAAATATAACATTTTAATAATTGTTGAATACAGAAGATGAGTATAGAAGAGTTCATTTGACTAAAACCACTACTTTTGTGTATATTTGAAAAAATTATAATAGTACATTTAATGAAATATAGCTATGAACACAACAAATATTTTGGATACAAATATTTGTGTATCCAAAACCAGTTCGGGGGGGAAAAAAACTTAATTCAATTAAGTTCCAATTACCTCCACCTTTTAGAGAAGTGACTATTATACGAAATTTGGTGTTTATTATTCTCTTGTTACTTTTTATACACTTGCTACATATTTGTAATCAATATATTGTTTTGTATGTTTTTAAACATCATATAAACAGTGTCCAATTGTATGAGTTCTTCTGCAGCTTGACTTTTTCTGGTAGATGTGACGTATGTGTGATTCATCCACATAGCTCCAAAATAGTCTTCCAAAAATATCTTTCTCATTCTTTCCTGAGGCAAACTAAAGTTTATATCAGCATTGCAATGTCTTGTATATGTCCGTACTGAGTGTCTGCTATCTGATCTTTATTTGTAAGAGGTCATGGAACTTCATTGAGCTATAGTTTTTGTCTGAACAGGGAGTTCTGTGTAAAGTAATTCTGTCACTAATTAAAGGTTACCAGAATTTTGTTTCCTCCTAAACTCACTATTAGTCTCCTCTAAAACTTGTATTGAGTACATTAGTTAGGATTTAGCTGTTAGCAAACACATTTTTACTACCTCAGCAAACAATTAAAATAAAACATACTGGCTGCATATTGATTTTGTTGTTGTTGTTTTAAGAGTTGATTTCTAATACCAAATGTGAAGATCTTCTAATATCTGCACTGCCTTGCTTTGAACACAATTATAACAAAAGTGAATACTCACATGGTGGATAATTTGATGTATCCATGGTTACTTAACTTGGATGGGTTTTGAGAAAGGCTCCAATAAACCTTACCATGAGCTGTCTTGTTCAGAGATTTATCTGCCCATTCTCTTGAAGGGAAACAATCACCATGTATAGTTCTTGCAGAACAGTAGAGAATTTTATAAAATAATGCCATAGGTCTACTCCCAAATAGTAAATACTTATAATTATTTCTTGGTTGTAAATCACAGTAAGGACAGTCTTGAACAAATCAGTTATTGCATAGCTGATTTCAAGGAAGTAAGGGGAAAACAAAACAAAACAGAATGTTCCCTCATCTTCACTTATGCTCTGAGACACTGCTAAACTTGCACCAGAAAGTTGTTTCTCTTTGACATACAGCAAAAATTGACAAGAGATTCTTCTCCCTTGCCTAACAATCCTATTATTCACTTACACAGTGGCTTGACAAGATCATTTACTGCCAATCACTGCATCTTCTACCCAATCCCAGACCTAATTGCATTAAATTCTCTCTCTCTCTCTCATTCTCTCTCTTGCAAGCTAGAAACCCAGTTCTCTTCTTTGCCCTTGCTACATTTTTTAATGATGACACTTTTTTTTATATATCACTGACAGTAATTTAGTTGTTGATATCCTCAGCCTCTTATTAACCATCTTTACTGTGACCAGGAAAGACAAGCTTATTAAGTATAACTTTTAGTCTATAATTCCTTCCTTTAAACACTAAGATAATAGGAAATAAAGTCCATAATTCCTAACCAGAGATTTATTTTCTTTGTAGTTGAGATGCCATCTTAAAAAGACAATTAAAGCACACAACCATCTCTGATAGAAGTTCCTCCATTAGGCATAATCTCATAGTACTTTTTTAGATGTCCTTTGATTTCATGCTACCAATTTTCTCCAGTACATATGTAAGCTTTCGAACCGAGGTTCCATGCATTCTATGTTGTTTAAAACTTTCTTCAAAATATATGATTATAACCTAATTTTTTACTGTGTAAGATGCCTTGTGATTATCCCACATTCCACCCTGGTGCATTTAAATGACTCATTTTATGTGTGCTCACATGCAGGCAATGGAATTCAGACATAAACAGGCTTTGATCCTGTGCTGCTGGAATTTGTTCAGTTCCACTTTCATTCCTTGTTCTACTTCTCTTGCTCTCATTTTCTGACTAATCAATCTCACAGTGATGGCAGTGGGTGCTCCAGATGGCCTGCCACTGCCATCACGCTGACAGCAGCAGGGAGGTGTGGCTGAGGCTGAACGCTCTGTGGAGTCAGTGGAAATGGGACAAGTGGGAGCCCTGTCCCTTCTGAGTTGGGGCAGGAGCTCCCTGGGAGCGCTGCCATCATAGAAACCACAGCTGCAGACCCAGGCCTCCTGCTCCACAGAGAAGGCAGGAGCCCCACCCTCCTTGGCAGGCTGGCAGCTGCCCAAGTTGTGGCTGCAGATCCGAGTCTCCCTGTGCTCTTTGGGGCTGGGAACAGGCAGGAGCCCTGACCTCCTGGTCACAGCTGCAGCTGCCCAAACCATGGCTTCAGACCCGGGCCTCTCACTCCACAGAACACTCAGGAGCCCTACCCCATGGCTCAGGGGCAGCAGCCTGAACCACTGCTGCAGAAGACTCGGGCATCTCTGCACTCTTGGGGGCCCAGGAATGTCCCCCTGCCCTTGCCAGGCATCTGCCTGCTGTTGGCACCCAGTTCAAGCTTGAAGCAAAGTCAAAGCTGAGCCCCAGTGCCATGAATGGCAGTGGGTGGCAGAGAGATTTCTGAGCAGAAGGGGGCAAGTCCCCAGTAAGGTACCATCTTCAGGCCAGGGAGGACCTGATGGCTGGGGGCCAGGCTGCTAGTCCTGCAGACTGGAGTGGGAACTTGTGGTGGCTTTTCTGGGTTTCCCATGGCCACCCGTGGACCAATCTGCACATACTTCCTCCCCTCTGAGGCCCATAAAACTCCCAGGCTCAGTCAAAGCTGAGCAGATGACAGGACTGGCCAGCTGCAAAGGGCACCTGTCTTCTCTGCTGATAGCAGCAGACGTCAGGTTAACCAGCAGCAGAGCGGAGCTACACTCTCTAGGGCCTCCTCTCTGCTGAGAGATTCAGAGACCTGCAGAGATGTCAGGACTACCAGCTGCAGAGAGGATCAAATCACTCCAGGGCCTCCTCTCTGCTGAGAGCTGGGAAGATAATGGGATGATCTGCTTGAGGAGAGGAGCTTCCTACTCCAGGGTCTCCTCTCTGTTAGGAGCTGAACACTTGTTGAGACAACCTGAATGTGGAAAGGAGCTACCCACTGCAGGTCGTGTGAGCTGTTTTATCGCTCAATAAAGCTCCTCTTCATCTTGCTAACCCTCCACTTTTCTGTGTACCTCATTATTCGTGGTCACAGGACAAGAACTCGGGACCTGCTGAATGCTGGAGCTAAAAGAGCTGTAACAGATGGGCTGAAACATGTCCCTTGCTTACCACCTTGTAGGCAAAGAGAAGGAGTGGATAGCTGTAGCCCCTCAGGGAGTACAGACCTGAGGGCTCCCCAAGCCAGAGCTGTGACTTCCTCTTTGGGGTCCTGCAGTGCCTGGTGTCTCCAAGCTTGAGGGTACCACTGTATTCCCTGGTGCCATCCAGGGAAGCTGCTTGCAGTGTACCCGGTAGAGACACAGTCTTGCAGAGAGCTGGCACCCATGTTGAAACCTGGAGCTGCCCACCTACTGCAAAAGCTGGCATGTCTGAGCAGTGGCCAGACCCCACACTCTCTCACCAACCCCTCTCCACTCCAGGCCTGACCTGCCCTTGGCAGGAGTGAGATCCAGGCCAGTAGTGTGAGCTGAGTGCAGCCTGCCAGGCCAAGTGGACAGAACGAGCCCAGGTGCCCAAGCAAAACTCAGGCAAAGTTGCCACCAGTAAGTGGTGAAACTGGTTTCAGGCCAGAGAACTGACACCCCAAGAATTCCATAACAACTGGACCCTATTGCTCTTGCTTTTTGCAACATTTGCTCTTATGAATCATTTGATCATATTTCTCTTGCTTATCATTTGACACTTTCACCAGGACCCATATTTAGTAGTCTCCTTCTGGCCCAAATTATAGCAATTGGTAAAATAGGCCTCTACTTTTTCAATTTCTATGGTGTATAATCAAGCTTGACTTTCTAGGATATGTCGATGAGAGAAAATCCTCTAATCACAAGTTTTATCTTGACCTTGCAAGCTAGAATGACCAGCATTTCTTAGCATAGGAGGGGATTTTTTCTTTTTTCTTTTTTTTTTCTTTTTTTTTTTTTGAGGCAGAGCCTCACTCTGTCACCCAGGCTGGAATGCAGTGGGGCAATCTTGGCTCATTGCAACCTCGGCCTCCCAGGATCCAGCAATCCTCCCACCTCAACCTCCTGAGTAGCTGGGACTACATGAGCACACCACCATGCCTAGCTAATTTTTGTATTTTTTGTAGAGATGGGGTTTCACCACATTGCTCAGACTGGTCTTGAACTCCTGAACTCAAGCAATTCACCCACCTTGGCCTCCCAAAGTGCTAGGATTACAAGAGTGAGCCACTGCCCCTAGCCAGGAGAGGAATTTAATATAACAGTGCTCTTGTCCATCAGTCGTGTTAATGAGTTGTATACACTATAAAAACATAAGGACACTCATAAGGCATTTTAACTTTTGGATGCAATTGTCACCACAATTCTAAAATTCTGCTTCTGTCTCTGTTTATATCACTACATTTGTTCACCAAACATTGACTAATAGTCCATAATATTTCAGGCACCTTCCTGAATGCTTTAGATGGAGCTCTCTCGATAAACTTAATTTTGACCAAACATTGTATTCTATAGGACATTAAGACTGTTATGTGAAAACAAACAAAATAAAAAGAGGCTTCATGGTTACATGGATTTGGAAAAAGGCAGGTTAAACAGAGGCAATTAATTTTCTTGTGTACAGAATAGCCTAAGATCTTTAAACCACTATCCCTTCCATTCTTATCATGACTGTCCAAGAAGGATTGAAGTACACTTAAAAAAAGAACTGTGTCTCAAATATTTGTTGGACAACAAACCTTTTTCTGCTGATTGCTTCATTGGGCTAGTGTTCCTCAGAATATACCTTGGGAAATGCTAATTCTGTCTAGGCAGGAACATATGATGGTTAAGTTGGTGTCATCATGACTTGTTGCTTCTTTTTATCCTGGAAATACTCTCTTCCTTGAAATCTATCTGTTACTGACATAGCCATTACGACCTTCATTGGGTTGCTATTTGTATGGCATATATTTTTACATCCAATTGTTCAACTTTCCAGTAACTTTCTATTTAAAGTATGTCCCTTGTAGACAGATTACAGTTGCTTTCTACTACTTGAATAATTCTGAAAATCTCTGCCTTTAAATTTATGGGTGTATTCCATTAAAATGTAATATGCTTATTGTTGTGTTGTATTGGATATACAATATTATTATTTATTTTCTGTTTGTCCCTCTGCTTTTAAGTCCTCTATGATTTATATTTACGTAACTACCTCTCTCTTTGTTTTGTTCATTGTAGGTATTTGATAAAAATTTGTTGAATTGATTAATAAACTGTTGCTTCCTTTGTGGCACTAGCAGGAGTTCCAATAATGAAGAGAGGTGTTTCCTAGCTTTGTCACTGTAGTAGTTAGGACTTCCTTAAATATTAATAGTCAAGAAAAAAGGAGCAATTTGAAATCAAAATTGATCCAGAAACTCCGCCCCCATCAGAACTCTGAGAAAATTTTGTGTATCTAAGAAAACTTAGCATGATGTTGCCCATGGATAAAACAATCTATCTTCTTACTTGTATGAATGATAATTCCTGTTCTCATACTTTGTGAACATAAGAAGTAAACAATTTGAAACTATAAAATACATGCGTAATTTACCCCTCCTAAGACATTACAATTTTATATTCACTTCTTACTGTCCTTAAAAAAAAAAAATAAGAAAAACCTTAAGTCTTAAACTGTATATTGTCATTTTTTAACCATTGTCTCTCTAGGCATAAGAATTACATTGAGTACATAATGATCAATTGAACTGGTAAAATGGAATATTTTAAATTGATCTGCCTGTATAACTGGTCAAATTGAAAATATGATCAAGCTGTTCTTAGGATACATTTGGCGATACCTACAGGTAGGTTACAAAGGAGATTCTCTGAGTCATTTTATTCTTCTTGACTCCAATTTTTTCATGCACAGCATGGGTATGAGTACAGTTATTGAATTAACCATGATCCATCCATTGGAGAAATTCTAATAGTAACTACAAAATAATATTCTCATTGGAAGAAAAGGAAATGTATCTTCTAAGTTTTCATCAACAGCTGCTAATAAATGGCTATTTCTGCTTCATATTTCATATAAATCAAAGATCCACAGTCATGTCAAAGATGCAAAATATGCTACTCTGATTTGAATTATGCTTAATACAACACAAAGATTTTTGATATGAATTTAATACTAAAGTTATTTTTTGTGGACTTTTAGTTAAACTTATTGCTATGATCTTTTAGCCTGGAAAAGAGAGAGAATGTAGCTAGAGAACTTGCTGAAAAAATCCACAAATAAATTGAGCCTAAACCATATACTAAAAAAAATGAGAGTTGGTAAACACTGTAATTTATTTATTTATTATTTATTTATTTATTTATTTATTTTTGAGACAGAGTCTGGCTCTGTCACCCAGGCTGGAGTGCAGTGGCAGGATCTCAGCTCACTGCAAGCTCCGCCTCCCTGGTTTATGCCATTCTCCTGCCTCAGCCTCCCGAGTGGCTGGGACTAGAGGTGCCCACCATCTCGCCTGGCTAGTTTTTTGTATTTTTTAGTAGAGACGGGGTTTCACTGTGTTAGCCAGGATGGTCTTGATCTCCTGACCTCGTGATCCGCCCGTCTCGGCCTCCCAAAGTGCTGGGATTGCAGGCTTGAGCCACCGCGCCCGGCCGAACGCCGTAATTTAAAATATATTGCACATTTGTGGTATGCATTAATCATTTACTAGAGTGATACTACAGTGATAATGCTAATACCTTTTGAAAATAAAGCAGATATATTGTCAAGAGACCTTAGAGATAATCTGAAGAAAATATTTAGAAAAAAAAGATGTTTCTGAAGGTTGTTGGACAGAGCCACTAAGAAAAATAAATTTGTTTTATACATTTCTAGTTATTATTTCAAATTTTATCTCATTTTTATGTGTCTTCTATGTATTCTTTCTTTCTAGCTTTATTGGGGTATGATTGAAACTGTAAAGGCATACCTTTGAGATATATTGTGGGTTCAGTTTCAGACCACAATAATAACACAAATATCACAATAAAGTGAGTCAAATGCTTTTTTCCCCAGTGAATATGAAAGCTATGCTTATACCATAGTAGTCTATTAAGTGTGCAATAACATTATGTCTAAAAAATATACATCTCTAATTAAAAATACTTTATCACCAAAAAGTGCTAACACTCATCTGAGCCTTCAGCGAGTCATAATCTTTTTGCTGGTGGAGAATCTTTCCTCCATATTGATGGCTGCTGCCTGATTATGGTGGTGGCTGCTGAAGTTTGGGGTGACTGTGGCAATTTCTTACAGTAAGACAAGAAGTTTGTTGCATCCATTGCTTCTTCTTTTCACAAAAGATTTTTCTGTGGCATGCTATGCTGTTGGATAGCATCTTACACAGAGTAGAAATTCTGTTAAAATTAAAGTCAATCCTCTCAAACCCTACCACTTCTTTATTAACTAACTTTATGTAACATTCTAAATCCTTTGTTGTCGTTTCAACAATGTTCACAGTATCTTAACCAGAAGCATATTCCATCTCAACAAACCACTTTCTTTGCTCATCTATAAGAAGCAACTTCTCATCCATTGAAGTTTCATCATGAGAACTCAGCATATCAGTCACATCTTCAGGCTCCACTTCTAATTCTGGTTATCTTGCCATTTTTTTTTTTTTTTTTTTTTTTTACCACATTTGCTGTTACTTCCTCTACTGAAGTCTTAAACCCCTCAAAGTCATTCACGTGGGTTGGAATCAACCTCTTCCAAACTCTCTTAATGTTGACATTTTGACCTCTTCCCATGAATCATGAATGTTCTTAATGGCATCTAGAATGGCAAATCCTTTCAAGAAGGCTTTCAATCGATTTTGCCCAGATCTGTCAGAGGAATCTGGCACCTATCACCTTCTAAAACGTCTTTCTTAAATAATAAAACTTGAAATTCAAAGTTACTTCTCGATCCATGGGCTGCAGAATGGATATTGTGTTAGCAGGTGTGAAAACAACATTAATCTCCTTATACATCTTCATCTCAGCTCTTAGGTGACCAGGTGCATTTTCAGTGAACATGCACTATTTTGAAAGGAATCTGTTTTTTCTGAGCAGTAGGTGCCATCAGTGGGCTTAAAATATTCAGTAAACCATGCAGCAAACAGATGTGCAGACTTCCAAATTTTGTTGTTCCATTTATAGGGAAAAGAAAAAGAGTAATCTAGCAAAATTTTTAATAACACTAGGATTTTTGGAATAGTCAATAAGCATTGGCTTCAATGTAAAGTCACCAGCTGCATTAGCCCATAACAAGAGAGCCAGCCTGTCCTTTGAAGCTTTGAAGCCAGGAATTAACTTCTTTCTAGCTATGAAAGTCCTAGATGGCATCGTCTTCCAATATAAAGCTGTTTTGTCTACATTAAAAATCTGTTGTTGAGAATAGCCACCTTCATCAATTATCTTAGCTAGATCTTCTGGAGAACTTGCTGCAGCTTCCACATCAGCACTTGTTTCTTCACCAAAGAGATGACTTCCTTCCTTCAATCTCACGAACTGACCTCTATGAGATTCCAACTCTTCTTCTACAGCTTCCTCACCTATCTTGGCCTTCACAGAATTGAAAAAAAGTTAGAACCTTGCTCTGGATTAAGCTTTGGCTTAAGGGAATGTTGTTTGTAGTTTTATCTTCTATAAAGAGCACTAAAATTTTCTCGATATCAGCAATAAGGCTTTTTTACTTTCTTGTCATTCATGTGTTCACTGGAGAAGTACTTTTTGAATTTCTCCAAAAACTTTTCCTTTGCATTCACAGCCTGGCTGTTTAGTACAAGAGGCCTAGCTTGCTATCTATCTCAGTTTTCAACATGCCTCCTTCACTAAGCTTTATCATTTCTAGCTTTTGATTTAAAGTAATAGATATGCGGCTCTTTATTTCACTTGAACACTTAGAGGCCATTGGAGGGTTATTAATTGTCCTAATTTTAATACTGTTGTGTCTGACAAAATAGGAAGACCCAACAAGAGGGAGAGAGACAGGGGAATGGCTGGCCAGTGGAGTAGTCAGAACACAGTGCTTATAGATTAACTTTGCCATCTTACATAGGCGTAGTTTGTGAGGGCCCCAAATGATGATAATAGCAAAACATCCAAGATAGCTGATCACATATTACCATAACAGATATAATAATAATCATCATCATAATAATATTTAGAATACTGTGAGAATTATCAAAATTTGACAGAGACGCAAAGTGAGCACATGATATTGGAAAAACGGTTGCCACAAACCTTCAATTTGTAAAAAACACAATACCTGAAAAGAGCAATGGAGTGAAACACATTACACCTTGGGGTAGGCCTGTATATATTTAAAGTGTACATTGTACTGTTTTGATATACTTTGTGAAATCATTACCACAATCAAGCTAATTAACATATCCATGACCTCACATATTCTTAAGAGATTATTTTGATATTATAAACTTATTTGGAGGCTAGGCACAGTGGCTCATGCCTGTCATCCTAGCACTTTGGGAGGCCAAAGCGGGTGGATCACTTGAGGTCAGGAGTTCAAAACCAGCCTGGCCAACATGGTGAAACCCTATCTCTACTAAAAACACAAAAATTTAGCAGGGTGTGGTGGTGCACACCTGTAATCCCAGCTACTCGGGAGACTGAGGAAGGAGAATCACTTGAACCCAGGAGGCGGAGGTTGCAGTGAGCCAAGACCACACCACTGCACTCTAGGACTGGCAACAGAGTGATACTCTGTCTCAAAAAAAAACAAAAAACAAAAAACAAAAACAAAAAACAAAAAAAGAAAACAAAAACCAAAACAAAACAAAACTCATCTTGGGTTCGGGCATGGTGGCTGATGCCTGTAATCCCAGCACTTTGGGAGGCCAAGGCAGGCTGATCGCCTGAGGTCAGAAGTTTGAGACCAGCCTGGCCAACATGGTAAAACCCCGTCTCTACAAAAAATACAAAAATTATCCAGCTGTGGTGGCAGGCACCTGTAATCCTGGCTATTTGGGAGGCTGAGGCAGGAGAATCACTAGAACCCAGGAGGCAGAGGTTGCAGTGAGCTGAGATTACACCATTGCACACCAGCCTGGGCAACAAGAGCAAAACTCCATCTAAAACAAAACAAAGCAACAACAACAACAACAAAAAACTTATTTTGATAGTCTTTTAAATAAAATTTTTAAAATATAGAAGAAAATGCATGCATGTTACAATTTTGCTTTGTATTGGCAAATTCAATAGATTTAAATATTTGACCTCATTTGAACTTGATACCATAATAAATATACTCATGATACATTTAAAAAAGAGTAAAATAGAGATAAATAGATGAAGTATAAAAAATTTATATGATGATGAAACGACTGCCTCCCATTGAGATGGTGGATACATGACATTATGTTTTTATCAAAACCCATAAAACTACGTAACACAAAGAGTGAACTCTAATTTAAAGTGTGAACTTTCATTAGTAATAATATATCAATTGTTATGATTCATTAATTGTAACAAATATACCATACCAATGCAACATGTTAATAATAGGGGAAATCTTAGAGGGAGGAAAAAGGGATATGTGGGAATTCTACAATCTGTTCTACTTTTCTGTCAATCTAAAACGGTTTTGAAAACATAAACTCTATTGATTAAAAGAAGAGTAAAATGTGCATTATATTTATAAAGCAGTATTCTTTCTCGTTTATAAAATAACTCTCTGTTCACTGTTTGTTTCAACTTGTTCTTGAAACTATATGGCCCTTTTGTTTTTTCCCTTGACAGGTATCAGGTTTTACTCTGTTACTCTCCAGTATATTCTCCAGTACTGTATATCTTAAACTATAAATCTATAAATGACAGTGGGGAAGGAGGTGCTCTTTGCCTTATGCCTTTTTCAATACAATGAAAATGCTCACAAATAGCACTGCTTTTTTTTTTTTTTTTTTTTTTACAGTGAATTTTCTCTTTATTTGTCAGAATCTACTTTTTCAGAACTCAGGAGAGCTGATGTATACCCTTCTGATTGACTAGCCATAAAAAGTACCGTGCTAGTGATACGGGTGGTGGTAAATACACTGGATGATGGACTCACTGAAGTTAAGCTGAGAGAGAAGATGCTTGGCCAAGGCCAAGGCTTGGCACATGTGTGAGAGTCAAGGCAATATTCAGAATGTGAGCATAACAAAGAGGTGATCAATATGGCTTGAAAGTCTCAGGAAGTGGCTTCATCCCTCACTTAAATAAGGAATAAAATAGTTAAGATAGTGACAAATTAAATGGGTTCCTTGGACTAAGATTACCATTTTATTTCTTGGTGTCTATATACAAGCTATCTAAAGTTTAAAGTTTAACCTGTATTATGTCATAGTTTCTGTTTAGGTTTTTAGTATAACTTTGTGATTAAAGAGCTTTTTCCCACAATTCCCTAAAAATACTTAGAAATGAAAATGTTTCCAGATAAATATTATAAAATGAATAACTTGGATGAATTCCCATAAATAGCAAATATAGTAGGGGTACAAACAATGGTATGAATTCTGTGATATAATGTCCAAGAACTGAGAAATGAGAGAAGACTTCTGGATATTATTTATAAAAAGCAAAGAGGCACAGTAGTCTTCTCTTCCAACAAATAGGATGTTTAAAAAGTATTTTACAGTAATATGCCTTCAATCATGGAACCAGGACAGTATTGGGTACCAAAACCTCTGCTGTCCATTCCAGCTCTTCTATTCTTTGAGTTGAAAATGATACACAGATGTTTCTCTGTAATGGATTTGGAGCACCAGAAACAATTACAAATGTGATTATAGACAACTTATCATTGTTACAATTTTTAAAAAGTGAATATTTGTTAGGTAAATATGTGTGTGTCAACATCAATTCCTGAGAAAAAATATAATTATTTACATCCCATTCCCAACAAATTATGTTTTTTATATAATTAATGATAATAAAAGCCCAAAGTGTAGGGTTATCAGTGAGGATCTGTGCTTAAGAGCAGTCATCTTCAGGTGATTGTCTTTAGATGTCTGTTTACAAGATCACATTCTAAATCATTACAGAATAAGGAAATTTCCCCTAAAGCCAAAATTAACCTTAAGAGGTTGGTGAACAATTTCCTTCAGAATAACTCAACCTCTTTATATTTAAAGACAGACTTACAATATAGGTTTTGACTGGAGGTAGCACGTAGCATGATCAAGTTGAAATTAGAAGACATGGCTTTCGGCTTCAGCTCTGCTACTTCTAAGCTGTGTAACCTTTGAATAGATACTTATGGCCTTTAAAAATGCATTGCGTCTAACCCACTTGTTCTACAGCAATAGAAAATGAAAATAATGGTGGTGATCTAACAACAGATAATTAAGAGAAGGAAAAAGAAGTTTAAATCAATGAAGAGATTTAAATCATTTGGTAGTACCCAAATGATGTTGGGATCACTTTAATTGAGGTTATTCTAATTGCCTATTCTCTACTACTGCTTATAGCCAAGTTCCTGGAAAGAAGTGTCTATAAATCATGTCTCCATTGCATTACTTCCCATTTCTCCCTAACTCATTTTAGTTTCTTCTCTGTCCCCCCCACTTCACCAATATTAATTTCTCTCAGCTTTACCAATGACTTTCTTGTTGGACAATCCAGTACATGCTTTTCAGATTTCATGCCCATTAATTTCTCAACAGTACTGGCCGAAGTTTTAACTCCCTCTCTTTAGAGGCTATTATTTCTCTTAGCTTCTGGTATTCTGGTTTTCCTCTTAGCTCTCTGGCTTCTCTTTTTAGGCACTTTCATAGGCTTATCCTCAAACAGATTCTTACTGTTGTAGCCTTG
Organism: Theropithecus gelada; assembly: GCF_003255815.1. Lineage (NCBI taxonomy): Eukaryota > Metazoa > Chordata > Mammalia > Primates > Cercopithecidae > Theropithecus > Theropithecus gelada. The sequence continues at coordinate 144,274,686 of NC_037689.1, read as the reverse complement.
AGCCTGGTTTTAAAACCAAGACTTCAATTACTCACCTATATGTTGAGGACTAACTAATTAATATCTTCAGTCCAAACCTCTTCTCTGATCTCCACAGACGTGACAATTTTCTGAAAATCTGCATTTTGCTACCTGGAAAGCACATAAGAGTGTCTACCCTTACATTTCCTTAATTGCCCTAATCACAGTATCAGTATGTGTTTGTGTTATTGCGGGTAAATATTCATCTGGTTCATTATACTGACACCACTTGAGATCAAGCAACGTCTCTGTTTTGTTCACCATCTTGCACATAGTAAATGCTTAGTAAATATCCAAATATCAACTCATTGCATTTCAGGTATGCAGTTCTTTTCTGGTCCTCGAATACCTTTTCTCCCCTTCAAAAATTTTTACTTATCGTTGATTCTTTATGGAATGTTTTTTATTTCTAACTTCACATGGGCAGCTTCTGCTCATCATTCAGGCTACATTTCAAATGTCATTTCCTCAACAAGGCCCTTCATGATGATCTGATCTAAAGATGCTCCCTACTCTTACCACAGTCATAGCACGTTGCAAAACTTCTTCTGAACTGGGTTTATTGTTTATTTATCTCACCAGTAGAATATAAGTCTCCTAATAACAGGGAGCTGGTCTGTATTGGTCACCAGTACAACCTTTGTACCTCACAAATAATAACTCAAGAAACTCAGTAAGTGAATTTTGTAAAAATAATAAAAGGTTTTTAACCCAGTTATAAAAACTTTCCATGAAAGAGAATGAGAGAGTATGTGCTACTGGGAGATACAGAAATATTTTATGGAGGAGGAAACATTTGAATTTTATTTTCTAAGATAAATAGGACTATAAATTCAGAGCATGGATATGCAAGTGTAGAATTTTCAGCTGTGGGAAAAGCTCGAGCTAAGGCCAAAATTGGAAGAACTGAGTCTTTTTCCATCATGCATGGCAAATAGGTCAGTATGGCTAGCAGAAAAATAAAGCTGGAAAGATATATTGAGATTATATTACATGAAGTTTTACTTTAGAATATGTGCACTAGAAAGCATTTTTTAAAAGGAACAGATCAGCGGCATAATCAGATCTATGTTTTTGGAAGGTAAATCAAAAAGCAGTGTGAAAATGACAGCATAAAAAAGAGACTGGAAGTAGAAAAGCCAGTTAGGAGACTATAGCAATATGCCACAAGAGGAATAGAATCTGAATTTGAGAAGTGGCCTTAAAGAAAGGCAAGAGGGGGAGATCAAAAGAAACCAGAAAGATTTGTTTGCTAACTGCATGTACATTTTGAGGGGAGGATAAAAAGCTTACATTCTGCTTTGATAGTGACATTATTCATGGTACTATGAAGCTGAGTGAGCAAAAAACAAAAACAAGAAAACAAAAAAAACACAACAGGGTGGAGAACAGATTTTATGATCAGTGGATATATGAATACAAAGTGCAGCTGGTAGTTGAGTGTTTCAGTCTAGAATTAAAAGGAATAGGCTGGGCTAGAGATTCATATTTGAAAATCATCAGTACGTATACAGTACTTAAAACATGGCAATGGATGGAATCGCCCAGGGATGCTAAAAGAGAATATAGCTACTAATTGAATATTGGTGGAAGTTTGTGTTAAGTAAACTAGAAACGAAAGAGCTCTGTGAGAGAATCTATCAACTATGAAAGAGAAAAAAGCAAAATTTAGCTGAAATATATATCATGTGTTTCAATAAAAACTTCTTACTATTCTTAGAAAGATGACTATAAAAGGCAGTGTCATATGGTGCAGACAGCCTTAAGTGATGAAATTATCCCTATTGAAATGTGAAAAATTTTGAATTTTTAATGTTAGATATGAAATTTGTTAATTCTGCCCAAAATCCCATAGAATACTGAACATTTCCAGGGGACTTTCAATAACATATTACTGTTGATTTTTTGTTTGTTTTTTAAATTTATTTTTATTTTTATAATTATTATTTTTGTGGGGGGCAGGGGGGCCAGAGTCTCACTTTGTCACCCAGCCTGGAGTGCAGTGCCATGATCTCGGCTCAATGCGTCCTCTACCTCCTGGGTTCATGCGATTCTCATGCCTCACCCTCCCGAGTAGTAGGAATTACAGGCATGCACCACCACACCTGGCCTATTTTTGTATTTTTAGTAGAGACGGGGTTTTGCCATGTTGGCCAGGTTGGTCTCAAACTCCTGGTCTCAGGTGATCCACCTGCCTTGGCCTTCCAAAGTGCTGGGATTACAGGCGTGAGCCACCGTGCCCAGTCTTTTTGTTTTTATAATTTTTGTGGGTACATAGTAGGTGTATATATTTATAGGGTACATGAGAGAGGTTTTGATACAAGCATGCAATGTGAAATAAGCACATCATGAAGAATGGAGTATCCATTCCCTCAAGCATTTATATTGACTTACAAGCAATCCAATTACACACTTTAAGTTATTTTAAAATGTACAATTATTAATGACTATACTCGCCCTATTATGCTATCGAATAGTAGTTCTTACTCATTTTTCTACTTTTTTGTACCCATTAACCATCCCCACTTTTCCTTAAGTCCCTCCACTACCCTTCTCAGCCTCTGGTAACCATCCTGGAGTTCAATTGTCTTGATTTTTAGATTCCATCAATAAGTGAGAACAGGTGATGTTTGTTTTTCTGTGCCTGGTTTATTTCACTTAACATAATGATCTCTAGTTCCATCCATGTTGTTGCAAATGATTGGATCTCATTCTTTTTTATGGCTGAATCGTACTTCATTGTGTATATGTACTGCATTTTCTTTATCCATCTGTTGATGGAAACTTAATGTTACTTCCAAATCTTAGCTATTGTAACAGTACTGCAACAAACATGGGAGTGTAGATATTTCTTTAATATATGCATTTTGTTTTTTGGGGTATATAACTAGCAGTGGGATTGCTGGATCATATGGTAGTTCTATTACTAGTTTTTAAGGAACTTCCAAACTGTTCTCCATAGTGGTTGTACTAATGTACATTCCTACCAGCAGTGTACAAAGATTCCTTTTCTCCACATCCTCACCAACATTTGTTATTGCCTGTCTTTTGGATATAAGCCATTTTAACTGGGGCGATGTGATATCTTATTGTAGTTTTGATTTGCATTTCTCTGAGATCAATGATGTTGATCACCTTTTCATATGCCTGTTTGCCATTTGTTTGTCTTCTTTCGAGAAATGTCTATTCAAATATTTTGCCCAGTTTTGATCACATTATTAGATTTTTTTCCTATAGAGTTGTTTGCGCTCCTTCTATATTCTGGTTTTTAATCCCTTGTCAGATGGGTAGATGGCAAATATTTTCTCCCATTCTGTGGATTTTCTCTTCCCTTTGTTGACTTTATACTTTGTTGTTCAGAAGCTTTTTAACTTGATGTGATACCATTTATCCATTTTTGTTTTAGTTGTCTGTGCTTGCAGGAAATTGCTCGAGAAATCTTTGCTCAGATCAATGTCTTGGATATTTTACCCAATGTTCTCTTGTAGAAGTTTTATAGTTTGAGCTCTTAGATTTAAGTATTTAATCCATTTTGATTTGGTTTTTGCAAACGGCTAGAGATAGGGGTCTACTTTCATTTATCTGCATATGAATATCCAGTTTTCCCAACAACATTTATCGAAGAAACTATTTCCCAGTGTATGTTCTTGGCGCCTTCATCAAAAATGAGTTTACTGTACTTGTGTGGATGTGTTTCTTGGTGCTGTATTCTGTTTCCTTGGTCTATATGTCTATTTTGTTATGGTTACTATAGCTCTGTTGTATAACGTGAAGTCAGGTAATGTAATTCCTTCATTTTTGTTCCTTTTGCTTAGGACAGCTTTGATTATTCCGGGCCTTTTGTGGTTTTGTATAAATTTTAGAATTGTTTTTTTTATTTCTGCGAAGAATGTCATTGGTATTTTGATAGGGATTGCATTGAATCTGTAGATTGCTTTGAGTAGTATGGAGATTTAACAATATTTATTTTTCCAATTATTGAATGTGGAATTTTTTTGGTGTCCTCTTTAATTTCTTTCATCAATGTTTTATAGTTTCCATTGTAGAGATATTTCACTTTTTTGTTTAATTTCTAGGTATTTAATTTTATGTGTCACTATTGTAAATGGTATTGTTTTTTAAATATCTTTTTCACATTTTTCACTGTTGGCATATAGAAATGCTACTGTTTTTGTGTGTTGATATTGTATCCTGCAACTTTACTGAATTTTATCAGTTCTAACAGTTTTCCTGCGGAGTCTTTAAGTTTTTCCAAATATAACACTCTATCATTGGCAAAGAAGGATAATTTGACTTCTTCCTTTCCAATTTGGATGCCCTTGAAGTCTTTTTCTTGTCTGATTGCTATTGCTCTAAGTAGGACATCCAGTACTATGCTGAATAACAATGATGACCGTGAGCATCCTAGTTGTGTTCCAGATCTTAAAAGAAGGCTTTCAGTTTTTCCCCATTCACTATGATACTAGCTGTGAGTTTGTCATGTATGACTTTTATTATGTTTAGGGATGTTCCTTCTATCTCCAGTTTTTGTAGCGTTCCTTTTTCATCATGAAGGGATGTTGAATTTCATCAAATGCTTCTTCAGCATCAATTGAAATAATCTTATGGCTTTTATCCTTCATTCTGTTGATATAATGTATTATATTGATTGATTTGCTTATGTTGAACCATCCCTGTATCCCAGGGATAAATTCCACTTCATCATGATGAATGATCTTCCTAATTGTTGAATTCCATTTGCTAGTATTTTGTTGAGGGTTTTGCGTCAATATTCATCAAAGTTATTGGCCTGTAGGTTTTTTGTTTTTTTTTTTTTTAATGTGTCTTTGCCTGATGTTGGTATCAGGGTGATACAGGACTCATAGAATAAGTTTGAAAGTATTCCTTCCTCCTTTACTTTTCAGAATAGTTTGACTAGAACGGTATTAGTTCTTCTTTAAATGTTTGGTAGAATTTATCATCAAAGCCATCGAGTCCTCGGTTTTTCATTACTGGAAGATTTTTTGTGACGGCTTCAAATTCATTACTTGTTGGTCTGTTCAGGTTTTAGATTTCTTCCTGGTTCAATCTTGGTAGGTTGCATGTATTTAGGAATTGGTGCACTTCTTCTAGATGTTCCAATTTAATGTCATATAGTTGTTCATATTTGCCACTAATGATCCTTTGAATTTCTGCAGCATCAATAGTAATGTCTCCTTTTTCATATCTGATTTTATTTATTTGGATCTTGTCTTCTTTTTTCTTAGTTAATATTACTAAAGTTTGGTCAATTTCAACAAACGACATTTTGTTTCATTGATCTTTTGTATTTTTTAATTTTGATTTCATTTATTTCTTCTGTGATTATTATTATTTCTTTCTTTCTACTAATTTTGAGTTTGCTTTCCTTTTGCTTTTTCAGTTCTTTAAGATGCATCATCAGAGTGCTCTCATTTGAGGTCTTCCTCTTTTTTGATATAGGCACTTATAGCTATAAACTTCACCCTTAGTTCTGCTTTTACTGTATCTCATAGGTTTTGGCATGTTGTGTTTCCATTATCATTTGTTTCAAGAAATTTTCCAATTTTATTCTTAGATTCTTAATGATGACTGTTCATTCCAAAACATATTGTTGAATTACCATGTATTTGTATAGTTTCCAAAATATTCTTGTTATTAATTTCCAGTTTTCTTCCATTGTGGTCGGGGAGATGCTTGATATTATTAAAATTTTTTGAATGTATTAAGATTTGTTTTGTGACCTAACATTTAGTCTGTCTTTGAGAATAATTCATGTGCTGAGGAGAAGAATGTGTATTCTGCAACTCTTGGATAAAATGTTCTGTAAATATTTATTAGATCCATTTGGATCATACACACACACACACACACACACACACATCTATCTATATATATATAAATACCTTTGTAACAGGTCTGGTACCGATGAAAGTCCTCAGCTTTTGTTTTTCTGGGAAAGTCTTTATTTTTCCTTCATGTTTGAAGGATATTTTTGCGAGATATACTATTCTAGGGTACAAGTATCTTTCCTTTAGCACTTTATATATACTTTCCTGGCCTGTGAGGTTTCTGCTGAAAGTCTGTTGCCAAACATATTGGAATTCCATTGTATGTTATTAGTTTCTTTTATCTTGCTACTGTTAAAATCTTTTCTTTATCTTTCACCTTTTGAAGTTTGATTATTAAACACCTTAAGGTAGTCTTCTTTGATTTAAATCTGCTTGGTGTTCTATAACTGTCTTCTATTTGGATATGGATATCTTTTTCTAGGTTTAGGAAGTCCTCTGTTATTATCCATCTGAATAAGCGTTCTACCACCATCTCTCTACCTCCTCTTTAATGTCAATGACTCTTTACTTTATCTCTCTGAGGCTATTTTCTAGATCCTTTAAGTCTGCTTCTTTGTTTTTTATTTTTCTTTCTTTTGTCTCCTCTCACTGTGTATTTTCAAATAGACTGTCTTCATGCTCACTGATTCTTCTGCTGGGTCAATTCTTCTATTAAGAGACTCTCATGCCTTCTTCAATATGCCAATTGTATTTTTCAGTTTCAGAATTTCTGTTTGATTTTAATTATTTCAATCTCTGTTAAATTTATTTGATAGAATTCTAATTTCCTTTCTCTGTGTTATCTTGAATTTCTTTGAGTTTCCTCAACATAGCTATTTTGAATTGTCTTTCTGAGAGGTCACCTATCTTTCTCCAAGATTGGTCCTTGGTGCCTTATTTAGTTCACTTGGTGAGGTCAAGTTTTCCTGGATGGTGTTAATGCTAGTAGATGTTCTTTGGTGTCCAGGTATTGAAGAGTTAGGTACTTATTTGTAGTCTTTACTTTCAGGACTTATTTGCAGCCATTCTACTTGGGAAACCTTTCCAGATATTTAAAAGGACTTGGGTCTTGTGATCTAAGCTGTATCTGCTTTGCAGGCACCCCAAGCCCAGTAATGCTGTGCATCTTGCAGACTCCTAGAAGTACCACCCTGATGGTCTTAGACAAGATCCGGGAGAATCCTCTGGATTACCAGGGATAGACTCTTGTTCTCTTTTCTTATTTTCTCCAAAATTTACAGAGTTTCTTTCACTCTTCTAAACCTTTTAAAACTGGGTTTGCAGTGACAGAAACACCCCTGTGGCCACCACCACTATGACTGTGCTGGGTCATACCTGAATCCATCACAGTGCTGGCTCTTGCCCAAGGCCTGCTCTAACTACTCCCTGGCTACTGCTTATGTTTGTTCAATTCCCTTGGGCTCTACAATCAGCAGGTGACAGTACTAGCTATTCCTGTGTCCTTTATCTCAGGGTGGCAAGCTTTCCCAGTCCTCTAGTTGGTCTAAAAGTGTTGTCTATGAGTCAGGGACTACAATCAAAAACCTTAGAAGTCTATGTAGTCTTCTATTGTGTTGCAACTGAGCTGGCACTCAAACCACAAGATGCAGCCCTTCCCACTCTTCCCTCCCTTCTCCCAAGGTAGAGGAGCCTCACACCGTAGCCACCACCTCTACAACCCAGGAGCTGTACTGCCAGACTACCACCAATGTTTCCTTAAGGTCCAAGGTCTCTTAAGTCACCTTGTAGTGAATGCCGCCTGGCCTGAGACTCACCCTTCAGGGCAACGGGCTCCCTGCTGGCCCAGGGTAGGTTCAGAAATCCTGTTTAAGTGTCAAGTTGTAAATACAGGGAACTCAACAGTCCATTTGTGGCCTTGTTGGTACCTAAGGTGCAAGACAAAGTCCCCTTTACTTCTTCCTCTGCTTTTCTCAAGCACGAAGAGTTTCACCCCATAGTCACCCCAGCTGGTAATGTGTTGAGTCTCACTTGAAGCCAGTAAGTCTCAAAGGCTCTCCCAATACCCTCTACATAGTACCTGGGTGTTGTTGCTGGTTATTCAGAGCCCAAGTGCTCTTTAGTTAGCAGGTGATTTATGCTAGAAGGACTGGGTCCTTTCCTTCAAGATAGAAGGTTCTCTTCTTGCCCAGAATGTGTCTAGAAATGTCTTCTGGACACTAAGGCCTGGAACTTCTTTTGTTTTTTGGGTTTTTTGTTTGTTTGTTTTTTGTCTTTCAGGCCTCATGACTCTGACTGGTGCCCTATCTTGCTGTGACTGAGCTGGTATCTAAGATGCAAGACCAAATCCTCCATACTCTCTCCTCTCATGTCCTCAAGTAAGATGGGGTCTCTTTTAGAGGTGTGAGTTGTGCCGTATGGGATTTGGGGAGGGCTGATGCCAGCACCCCTTTTGCTGCCCCTGTTGGTGTCTCAGTATGTCGTGTGCCCATCCAGTCCACCGTCTCTTGGCCTAGTTCAGCACTAGACCTCACCTAAGAGTTGCAGTCCTTATGGCTTAGACTGCCTTTTAAGTTTATGTGGAGACACAGCGTGTTGTAGCCCTTGGTGGTGAGGTTTGCAGGCGCTCAGTTTCGGACTGGCATTTCCAACCAGTGGGATTGGTGATTCCCCTCTGGCTAGGGCTGGCTTAAATGCTCCCTCTGCTGGTGAGTGTCAGCTGAGTTTGGTCTAGTTTTTCTTTGTGCTTAACAGGACAGCACTGAGTTAAATGCTTGACAATTGCTGTGTTCTCCCTCCCCCAATGTCCAGGGATGGTCTCAGCACCACACTGCTGCTGCTGGGGGTCACGGAATGGTGGCCTCAGTGGTTCAGGACTGTTTTTTCTGTCACTTACGTGCCTCTTTCAGTGATACGAAGTTAAAACCAGGTACTATGAGTGCTCATGCAATTTTTTATTCTTATGAAGATGTTTTTTGCCTTGTAGACAGTTGTTACCTTGGTGTCCTTGTGGAGAAAATAATTTGTGGAGCTTTTAATTTTGCCACCTTGCTTCTACCTCTCATCTGATTTGTGTTCTAATCCCCATTTAATATACCCTTTCAAATGACAACTAGTATCTTACTAACACATAGAATTTTAGGACACTTCCTAATAATGTGTAATAGATTAAATAAAATGATCAATACAGTGATTTTGGAATATTTGTGATTATAAATTTTTTGCCTATATGCATTTTGCATCTGTCCTCAAGTCCCAAAAGTGTGTGTGTGTGTGTGTGTGTGTGTGTGTGTGTGTGTGTGTGTTCCCCTTAACTTAAACTTAGGAAAAATCAAGGATGCTCAATACAATTTTTTTAAAGGCTGACACTGCAGATAAATTGCCTATTTGTGCTATAGTGATATTTAATCCTAGGGGAGCAGAGGACACAGATTCAGATGCATTATGTTGTGATGATATCTTTGGTTGTGAATTCTTCCATTTGGATTCATAATTACAATGTCCCCATACTTGAGGTTATTCTCAGCATTCAACCCTCTGATAAATCTGTCTACACAAAACGGCAGCTGGTCCACTGGCAAATGAACTGCTTCTGGTGACATAATTTCATCATGTTTTTAGAGTCTGTGAAAGAGAGCAGCTGCCCAGAACTTCAGAAGCATTGTGCATGGAGAACTTTGCTCAAATTTCCTTTAGGGACAAGAAGGCTGTGTGGGGTAACAAGCTATGAGCATTGTCAGGTTAATAACCATCTCATGAAAACAATGTTTCTTTGTTAGTCTTAGTCCCAATGCTTAGGAGAATTGCAAGCATTGTTAGTGAGACACGACTGTATAATGAGATAATGAGAAAAGATCAAGAAAGAAGAGTCAGATTTGACCAAAGTATTTTTAAAATTTTAATCTCCAAATGAGAGTAGAGTAGAAAAGAGAAAATTCTACAAAACAGATCTTCAGAAAACCCAGGTTGTCAGAAGGCCCAAGCTAGTACGCTAATGGAATTAATTCCCTTTGCACACTTCAGGTTAGGTTTTATGAAAATGTATTTTTGTTTTTTGTTTTTTTTTGCACAGAGGGGAAACAATTTGTATCTGACCTTGCAGTAGAAAAAGACCCTGCTGATTTTAGGACAGCAATAATTGAATGTGAACCATAAAATTATTACTTTAACACATGCTATTTTGAATGTCTTGTAAATGATTCAGGGCACTATTTGACCCAAGTGTATAACTTGCTGTCAAAATCTCCCAACAAATCCTGCCTTATTGGAAGTAGTTAAACACGGAATGGATGGATACATTTCTTTATAGAAAAAATGTTGTACTGACCTCACCCTCAATCACCGCAGCACATAACTGCAGAAAATCAAAGGGACTGAGAAAAATATAAAGCAGCAGCCTGAGGGTGATCTTTTGTGATGATGAAGTAGTTCTGCAGTATGATTGTGATAGTGTTTACACAAACCTACACATGTGATAAAATGGCATAGGACTATACACTAACATTGTACCACTGTCAGTTTCCTGGTATTGCTATTGTACTATAGTTTTCATGGGGAAAGTTGAATGACTGGTATACAGAACATCTCTACTATCTTAGGAGCTTTCTGTGAATATATAACTTTTAAAATAAAAAGTTAAAATAAATGTGTAAAAAATAAGTGGAAGAAAAAATAGTGAGAACTCTTTCTATCACATTTTCCATCACCAGCTCCTTCTCTTCTATCAGGCCTCAAATTACCACCCCCATAGAAAGCACTTGGTAAATGTATTTACCTAAAGTAGCTTCCCTACATCCTATCAGTATTTTTCTCCATCAAAATCCCCTGAACTTCTTCACAGTACTCAGCACTCTTGCAATTATATATTTATTGGTTTTATTTGATAAATGTCTATTCATTTTTCATTTAACAACTACATAGAGAGAATCTATTATGCATTAAACCCTATTCTAGATAGAGTATATGCAGCAGAAACCAAATGAAAAGTAATCCCTGGCAGACAGAAAAGATCCCATCTCTCACAAAGCTCATATTCTAGTAGGGAGGTATGAAAATAAACAGACAAATACATAAAAAAACTATAAAAATTTAAATAGCAATGTGTTTTTCAGAGAAATGGAACAGGCAATATGATAGAGTATAGTCATATGGCTACTTAACATTGAGTTATTAAACTATGCCACTTTCCAGATCGGAATTATTGAGAAGTCAGCTATGGAACAATGTGCATAGAGAAGAGTGAAGGTGAGGGGAGTATATTCCAGGCATAGGGAAAAATACAACTTTCTTAGATTAGAATAGCCCCTGGTGTTCTCAATGATTAACAAGGAAATCAGTGTGTATGGAATAGCATAAGTGAGAATGTATCCTAGGAGATCGGGTCAGAGAGAAAATAAGACAGATCATAGTAGGGCTTTGAAGGGCAGGATAAGAGATATATTTGTAGAGCCATTGGAGAGCTTTCCATTGTAAATCAAAAATACAATTCTAAGGGCCTCCAACCATCTGGATGGACTTCCTCCTCAGCCAGGTCTCTTTTAAAATTTAACCTGAGAGACCCTTTCAGGCCATGATAGGGAGTAGGGGTCGAACATGCCTCATTATACCTCTCTTGCAGACACTAACGTCAACACAGACTTAAAGTCTGGTAGGAAACATTTTATCATCTATTCTCTCTGAAGCCTGCTAGCTAAAAGCTTCATCTGCATGATAACACTTTGATCTCCACCACTTCTTATCTTAACCCAGACATTACTTTCTGTTGATCCTAGGTCTTTAGACAAACTCAACCAATTAAAGTCCATCTCCTGATTCACCTGAGGCTTTAAGTTGTTCTGCCTTTCTGGACCAAATCAATGTATTTTTGTTCTTCTTCTATTTTTTTTTTTTGTTTTTTTTTTGTTTTTTTTTTTTTGAGACAGTCTCACTCTGTTGCCCAGGCTGGAGTGCGGTGGTGCCTCTCGGCTCACTGCAACCTCCGCCTCCTGGGTCCAAGCAATCCTTCTGCCTCGGTCTCCCGAGCATCTGGGACTCCAGGTGTGCACCACCACACCCAGCTTATTTTTTGTATTTTTAGTAAAGATGGGGTTTCACCATGTTGGCCAGCATGGTCTCGATCTCTTGACCTCGTGATCCACCTGTTTTGGCCTCCCAAAGAAACCAATGTATTTCTTAACTGTGTTTGATTGATGTCTTATGCCTCCCTAAAATGTATAAAACCAAGCTGCACCCTGACCACCTTGGGCACATGTTCTCTAGACCTCCTGAGGGCTGTGTCATGGGTCAAGATCACTCATATTTGGCTCAGAATAAATCTCTTCAAATATTTTACAGAGTTTGACTCTTTTGGTCAACAGAACTTTGAAAATTGTCTGGTTTTGCTCACCACAGACACAAACCTAGAAACTTGTGCTCATAACACGATGCCTGGCATATGATTAACAGTATTTTTGAATAAATATTAATTTAATTAATGTATTATGCCTCTTGAGAAATGCAGAATTTTATCCGTTTTAGCTAACAGTTTCTTTTCCACCTTCTACAAGCCTTCTTTTGTATTCTAGAAGTGAAAGTACAAATTCCCTGGCTTCTTCCTCAACAACTGTGGTGGTCACAGAGAACCTTCTTCACTTGGTGGCTGATATGGTTTGGCTGTGTCCCCATCCAACTCTCATCTTAAACTGTAGCTCCTACAATTCCCATGTGTCATGGGAGGGACCAAGTAGGACGTAATTGAATCATGGAGGCGGATCTTCCCCCATACCATTCTTGTGGTAGTGAATAAATCCCATGAGATCTAATGGTTTTATAAGGGGTTTCCCCCTTGGCTCTCACTCTCTCTCCTGTCTGCTGCCATGTAAGACATGACTTTCATCTTCCACCATGATTGTGAGGCCTCCCCATCCACGTGGAACTGAGAGTCCATTAAACCTCTTCTACTTTATAAATTACCCAGTCTCAGGTATGTCTGTATCAGCAGTGTGAAAACGGGCTAATACAGTGACCATGAGCAGACTTTAGATGTGTGAAAAATCAATTTCAGGTGGCTCCAGAGGAAACACTTTGGATGGTTTTGCTTCAACAAGCCCTTTCAAAATGAAGACCTTGAAAACTGATCAACCTGGAAATGCTATACTCAGCTCTTCTGTTACTAGTGGAGGGTGTCCAGGTTCTTGGCATCTTGAACAAAGAATTGGAGAAAACACACAAACAAAGCACGGAAAGCATGAAGCAACAGAAGCAGAGATTTACTGAAAACGAAAGTACACTCCATAGGGTGGGAGTCGGCCTGAGCATAGTGGCTCAAGAGCCTGGTTACAGAATTTTCTGGGGTTTAAATACCCTCTAGAAGTCTCTTATTGGTTAGTTGATGTACACCATATGTAAATGAAGTCGTGGCCCACGATCAGTCTCATTGGTTGCAGAAACTGACCAACCAGAGGCTGAAGTGAAGTTACAAAGTTATACTCCTATGCAAATAAAGACTTGGCCCATGGCCAGCCTGGTTGGTTATGGCAGGGGACCAATCAGAGGTACTTTCAGTTTTTCATCTGCCACGCAGAAAAGAGGGGGCAGGGGTTGCAAAGGGAGTAGCCTCTGGTCCTTTTTGTTACTTGTGTGTGGAAAGTTGGGTTTTTCTCTTGATTGAGTTCTAAGAAGTCAGTGTGAATCAGCCTTATGTTCTTTGCCTCCAAACCCTATTATCCTGCCTTGTTTCTGCTCTCCATGTATAGTACATACTCTGTAAATTCTACAGCCATAGGTTCCATCATAGCTTGTTTATTGAGCTCCTCTGATACTCCAGAAAACTCCTTAGGAACTAGGAATACAGTGAATAATTATACAAATAAGATATTGTTCTGATGGAGTTAGTGTTTTACTAGGAAATGGACAAACAACATAAAAGCAAAGTAAAATTAAAATAAACTCATGGAAACCAAAATAGATTTCAGAATAGGAGACTATTTTAATGAAGTAGAGGTTTGCATTTCAGAGACATCCTCTGAGCGACTGACATTGAAGCTGAGAATACCTGAGGTAAGGACTCTAGTTTCCCCAAATATTAGGTGCTCTTGTTAAAATGAAAGAGTAGATGCAATCAAAGCACAAGCCATGCTTATGTTTTAAGTTGCCATCAAGGTCTCCTTTAAATGTTTGAAACAAGTATTGAGATAACACTTGATTATCAAGGTTGCCTGATGATTTCTGCTGTTGATGTGTAGAAAGATTAGAAGCCTGACTGAATCCTTTTGGTCAGGCCCCTGAAGAAATTTGCTGCAGGGCACCCTTAGTCATCTGCAGCACCCTTTTAGTGTGACCATTTGCTTGAGGGGATGAAAATTCAACGATGATAACTTGAATGAGGCTCTTGTTTTAAAATCTCTTAAAGGTTACTGAGGAGAATACATAACAAACCCTGAAAGAAGTGGCATTGTTGAATAATACATAGCTCAAGAAAAGCACAAAGAAAATTCTGGTAAAAACATATGTAATTATTGAATCCTTTTGTTTCTACTGATTTTTATGTTTTTACTTATTTTTAAAACATCAAGGGTTTAATTGCATTGGAAGAATCAGTTTCAGCCATCATCATATAAGGCCTACATGGTCCCAAAACAGGGAGATTTCTGGAAGAAGCAGTGTGGCTTGTTAGAAAAAAACATGGCAGTGTGACAGACCTGAGTTATAGCTTAGCAACTTCTATGTTATGTGACTTTGGTAACTTTATGAACCTCTTTGAGCTTCTATTTCCTCATCTGAAGATGGTGGTGATTATGTATACACCATGGAGTTGTCACAAGGATTGAAAGTAATGTCTATAAAAGACTGCTTGTAGTTGTCCCTTGATATCCCCAGGGGATTGGTTCCAGGACCCTCTCGGATACCAAGATCTGTGGATGCTCAAGTTCCTGATATAAAATGGCATAGTATTTGTATATCACCTATGCACATGCTGCCTAGATTACTGATGCCTAATACAATGTAAAGTCTATATAAACAGTCGGTATAATGTATTTTACATTTTCTATCTTTATTGTTGTATTGTTACTTTTTATTGTTTATCTCAAAATATTTTCCATGTGTAATAGGTTGAATCTGCAGATGTGGAAGTTACAACTGTGGATGGCGAACTGTAATATACTTGTTTCATAAAAGTCACCCTACAAAAATAACCATTGTAAATAATATTATTAAAATCAATGCTGATTCTTGTCTAAGAATTCTTAATCACTTTCCATGTATGGCCTTTGAAATGTGGCAATTGTTTAAGAATCTGCAAAAGTATCACAGATGGTCACACTCTAATAAGCTACAGTGAGGGTATATTTGCAAACATTGGAACATGGAATTGAGAGAATAGACTGTAGGGCCTAAATATTTGTTCTTCATAAAGGAACTTAAGATTTTCTCCTAAATCTCACTATCATGAGGTTGTAAAACCAGTCCAATTGGAATTACCCACTGGATTTGTTTATTGCGTTCTTTTAATTCATTAATTAATTATTTGTTTAGAGACAACGTGTCACTTTGTTACCCAGGCTGGAGTTCAGTGACAAATCCTAAATTACTGCAGCCTTGCACTCCTGGGCTCAAGGAATCCTCCTGTGCCTCAGCCTCTCAAGTACTTGGGGCTAGCTATGATGCCCAGCTATTTTTTTTTTTTCTGTAGAGAAAGGGGCCTGCTATGTTCCCCAGGCTAGTCTCAAACTCCTGGCCTAAAGCAATGCTCCTCCCTAGACCTCTTAAAGCTCTAGGATTACAGGCATGTGCCACTATGCCTGGCTACATCTCCTTATTTCTTAGATACCATGCTTAATTATATTTTCAAGTTATTGTTCATTTGCATTAACTTAATGTGAAAATACATAGAGTAAAAAGACATTATTGCATTGAAGATAATTTATGCAACCAACTCGCGATTGAGCCAGAAAAAATAACATGAGCCTCCTCCTTCTCAGAGCCTAGCTTTTGGAAAAACATTTTGAAGAATGTGCTGTCACTCCTCTGAGGATATAGTACAGAATTGTTTTAAAAGTTCTAGTCATGGTGTTCTAACTATGAGAATTTTCAAGAGTAACTTATGGACTATATCATTAAAATAAAGTTTTAGTAAATAATTATATAGCTACCTTTCATTGGTCCTTTACTACTTACCAGGTTTATGCTAAGTGCTCAATTTTATTCATAATCACATTTAATCATCGTAACAATGCTTTGACATGTATACTATTATATTTCTCTTATGAAGGAGAAAAATGAGTAACAAATATTGAAGTTGACTTCACTAAAGGTCACAGCTAGAGTGTACCTCATCAGAAATAGAACAGATATTTGTCCACTCCCAGATTAGATCTCAGGGCAATGGTTAAGCACCAGGATTTTAGTGGTTTGATTTGATTCATATCAGTTCTTCAGATCCTTTGAAAGACTGTGAAAGACATATTGAAGGGTTCATCTCTCCAAGAAACAAGTTAGATAAGGTCATGTCATTGGTAGATTATGGAGTCTGAGACCTAGAAAAGTGCCAAGTGAAAAAAACCTCTGCATGACATTTGAACAGGTTGTGAGCATAGTACCTGATAGGTAGTTTTTCAGCCCTTGCTCCTCTCTCTCTCTCTCTCTCCACTTCGGTAGTCCCCAGAGTCTATTATTCCCATCTTTATGTCCGTGAGTACCCAATGTTTAGTTCTCATGGATAAGTGAAAACATGTAGTATTTGGCTTTCTGTTCCTGAATTAATTTGCTTAGGATAATGGACTCCAACTGCATCCATGTAGCAGCAAAGGCCATGATCTCATTTTGTATAGCTGCATAGTATACCATGGCTACATATACCACATTGTCTTCATCCAGTCCACCCTTGATGGGTTTCTAGATTAATTCCATGTCTTTGCTATTGTGAATAGTGCTGCAATCAACATATGTGTGCATGAGTCTTTATGGTAGAACAATTTATATTCCTTTGGATATATACCCAGCAATAAGATTGCTCTGGAATGACAGTTCTGTTTTAAGTTCTTTGAGAAATCTACAAACTGCTTTCCACAGTGGCTGAGGTAATCTACATTTCTAACCATAGTGTGTAAGCATCTGGTTTCTTAATAAATAAAAACGAAGGCAGGTCTTTCCCCCAACCATGGAAGAGAAGGGCCCATGTTGGTTTATAGAGGAGTGAGCTCACTACATCTCTACTCACATCTCCAGTAACATGCTTGCAGGAAAGTTACAATTCTTTGTGTGTCAAATCCTTTAAAGAAGATTGTGGTGAATGTTTTCAAAATAAAAAATGTATGGATGAATAAAGCAAAGGCAAATGGTCTGAATATTGTGAGGAGATGGTGATTTTCCTAGAAAGATTGGTAGAACCAGAGATGGGGTTTATAAGAATGCTAGGGAACTCAGGTTTAACTCCAGCACAGCATCCTGAGTGGTGAGGGAACCTCTGAATAAGTGGTATAACAATATGTGCATGGAGTGGGAGGGATAGTGTATTAGTCTGTTCTCACACTGCTAATAAATACATACCTGAGCCTGGGTAATTTATAGAAAAAAGAGGTTTAATGGACACACAGTTCCACTGGCTCAAGAGGCCTCACAATCATGGTGGAAGGCAAAGGAGAAGCAAAGGCATGTCTTATATGGTGGCAGACAAGAGAGCATGTACAGGGGATCTCCCCCTTATAAAATCATTAGATCTGATAAGACTTATTCACTATCAGGAGAAAAGCACAGGAAAGACCTGCCCCCATAATTCAATTACCTGCTACTGGGTCCCTCCCATGACGTGGGGATTTGGGAGCTACAATTACAGATAAAATTTGGGTGGAAACACAGAGTCAAACAATATAATTCCAGCTCTGGCCCCCTCCCAAATCTCATGTCCTCACATTTCAAAACCAATTATTCCTTCCCAACAGTCCACCAAAGTCTTAACTCAAAACTCCACAGTCCAAAGTCTCATCTGAGACAAGGCAAGTT
The DNA here is from genome assembly GCF_003255815.1 of Theropithecus gelada. Taxonomy (NCBI): domain Eukaryota; kingdom Metazoa; phylum Chordata; class Mammalia; order Primates; family Cercopithecidae; genus Theropithecus; species Theropithecus gelada. The sequence continues at coordinate 144,256,900 of NC_037689.1, read as the reverse complement.
CCTTTTATAGGCATATGAGCCTGTAAAATCAAAAGCAAGTTAGTTATTTCCTAGATACAATGGGGGTATAGGCAATGGGTAAATACACCCATTCCAAATGGAAAAAAATGGCCAAAATGAAGGGGCTACTGGCTTCGTGTCAGCCTAAAATCCAGCAGGGCAGTCAAATCTTAAAGTTCCAAAATAATCTCCTTTGACTTCATATCTTACATCCAGGTCACACTGATGCAAGAGCTGGGTTCCCATGGTCTTGGGCAGATCCACCCCTGTGGCTTTGTGGGGTAGACCCCACTCCTAGCTGCTTTCATGGGCTTGCATTGAGTGTCTGCAGGTTTTCCAGGCACATGGTGCAAGCTGTGGGTGGATCTATCATTCTGTGGTCTGGAAGATGGTGGCCCTCTTCTCACAGCTCCACTAGGCAGTGCCCTAGTAGGAACTCTGTGTGAGGGCTCCTACCCTACATTTCCACTCTGCACTGCCCTAGCAGAGGTTCTCCATGAGGGCTCTGCCCCTGCATCACACCTCTGCCTGGACATCCAGGCATTTCCATATAGTCTCTGAAATCTAGGCAGAGGTTCCCAAACATCAATACTTGACTTCTGTGCACCCACAGGCTCAACACTACATTAAAGCTGCCAAGACCTCGGGCTTGCATCCTCTGAAGGCACAGCCCAAACTGTGCCTTGGCCCCTTTTAGCCATGGCTTGAGCCTGGAGTGGCTGGGATGCAGGGCATCAAGTTCAGAGTCTGCACACAGCGGGGGGGCCCTGGACCCAGCCCAGGAAACAATTTTTCTCTCCTAGGCCTGCAGGCCTCTGAGGGGAAGGGTTGATGCAAAGGTATCTGATATGCCCTGGAGATATTTTTTCTCATTGTCTTGGTGATTACTTATGCAAATTTCTGCTGCCATCATGAATTTCTCCCAAGAAAATGGGTTTTTCTTCTGTATCACATCCTCAGATTGCAAATCTTTCAAACTTTTATTCTCTGCTTCCTCTTGAACACTTTGCTCCTTAGAAACTTCTTCCACCAGATGTCCTAAATCATCTCTCTCAAGTTGAAAGTTCCACAGATCTCTAGGGCAGGGAGGTGTAAAATACCACCAGTCTCTTTGCTAAGGCATAACAAGAATCACCTTTGTCCCAGTTCCCAAGAAGTTCCTCATCTCCATCTGAGACCGCCTCAGCCTGGACTTTATTGTCCATATCACTATCAGCATTTTGCTCAAAGTCATTCAACAAGTCTCTAGGAAGTTCCCAACTTTCCCACCTTTCTGTCTTCTGAGCCCTTCAAGTCTCTAAGAAGTTTGAAACTTTCCCTCATATTCCTGTATTGTTCTGATCCCCCCAAACTGTTCCAACTTCTGTCTGTTACCCAGTTTCAAAGTTGCTTCCACATTTTCGGATATCTTTACAGCAGTGCTCCACTACCTGGTAATAATTTACTGTATTAATCTGTTCTCACGCTGCTAATAAAGACATACCCAAGACTGGGTTATTTATAAAAGGAAGAGGTTTAATGGATTCACAGTTTCACATGGCTGGGGAGGCCTCATAATCATGGCAGAAGGCAAAGGAGAAGCAAAGGCACTTACATGGAGGCAGGCAAGAGAGTGTGAGCAAGGGAACTGTCCTTTATAAAAGCATCAGATCTCATGAGACATTCACTATCAGGAGAACAACATGGGAAAGACCTGACCCCATAATTCAATTACCTCCCATCAGGTCCCTCCCACGACACATGGGGATTATGGGAGCTACAATTCAAGATGAGATTTGGGTGGGGACACAGCCAAACCATATCAAGTAGCATGTGGTCAAAAATTAATGCCAAGTCCCATATCCTTGGGAGCTAAAGGGTCGATCCCTTTTCACATGCTTGGCACAAAAACGTTGGTAATTTCCATGTTAAATTCATAAATTAAATTATGAATTTGGATAATAAGTATTTCTAGGACAACAACTATACTAAGAACAGGGCCCCCTCCCCTGTTTTTTTTTTTTTTTTTTTTTTTTTGGAGCAAAATGTAAACCTGGAATTATTGTAAACGCATGTAAGCAGGGAGAATATGGAGATATGGTCTCCATACTGCAATCTTGAAACCCACATCACTCTCATGTGATTGTATTTACTTTTCTTTTTAGTTCAAACTCTTGAAATGTGGCCAATGTTTTTCTTCTCTATATCCTTAAATCTTATCCTCTCCAAAACCTACTGCAATTTGGCTTTTGCCTTAACTACACATTGTAATTGTGCTTGCTAAGGTCACCAAAGTCATCCTAATTGCTAAATGTAATAAGCAGCCTTCATTCCATGCCTTAGTTGAGCCCTTTACAGATGTTGATTAGGTTAACAACAACTCTGTCTTTAAAATATTCATTTCTTGGCTTACATGATAGGATATTCTCCTGTTTGTTTTTCCTTCCTCTGGTGTCTCTTTCTTTAGCATTTTGCAGCCTTCAGCTCTTCCCCATCTTTAAATACTGATAAATTTGTCCTAAGATCTTCTCTCTTCTCTAAATATTCTCATATTTTCTATTAATATAAGCTGATAAATACCAACTGTCTGTGAACCCCAAATATCTGAGACAGGTCCCAGTTAATTTGGGAATATTATTTTGCCAAAGTAAGGACACACCTGTGACACAGCCTCTGGAAGTCCTGATGACATGTACTCATGGTGGTTGGAGTGGTTGGAGTACTACTTGCTTTTATACATTTTAGAGTGACATGAGACATCATTCAATATGTGTAACGTGTTCATTGGCTCAGTCCAGTAAGGTGGGACAACTGGAAGTGACAGCTTCCAGGTTAGAAGTAGGTAAGAGACAAAAGGATGCATGCTTTTGAATCCTTGATCAGTCTTCTACTGAATACACAATTTAGTCTAGTTCCATGAATCTGCATTTTTATATAAACAATAGGGCAGAGGAAGCAATCAGATATATGTTTGTCTCAGGTGAGGCTCAGAGGGATGAATTTGAGTTCTATCTGTCCTTTGTCCACAAGTAATTTCCTTGTAGGCAAATTGCGAAGGAGTTAGGTTTGCCCTAAGCAGTTCCCAGCTTGACTTTTCTCTTTAGCTTAGTGATTTCATGGTCCAAAGATTTATTTTCCTTTCATATCTCCATCCCAATTCTCTCTTTTATGTTTCAAACTTTGTTATTAAAAAGCTACTGGAAATAGTTCATGAACAACACATTTCTTGAAGTTACTCAAACATGTCATATTTTTTCTCCAACTAATCTTTCACATGATGTTTCTTAGGACTGAGATGCACTCACTCAGAAAACTTTCCACTGCCTTTCTTCCATAATTTACTACCTAATTATTTGCCAGTTCTTAGACTAAACTACACTACGCTGCTAAGGTTCTGAATTACTTTAAGTATACAACATATGTCATACTATCTCTTGCTTATGTACTTTGTAATATATATAAAGTGTAATATATTTAGTATAAATTATACTAATCTTTTGGAGAAACGATAAATTACATTTTAAAATTTCTCTAAATTAAATTAAAGGTGCTTCAAACACCTATCCTGGCTATAAGGAAATTTAATCTCTGTCATTTTTTGAGCCACCTTTCTGTATCGTGTAAGTATATCACATAATATAGTCTCATGTAAACCAAGAAATGAATATTTTAAAGATAGAGTTATTGTTCACTTAATCAACTTTTGTAAAATGCTCAACTAGGGCATGGAATGAAGGCTTTTTATTGGATTTAGCAATTAGGATGATTTTGGTGTCCTTGGTAAGCACAATTTTAGTGTGTGGTTAAGGCAAAAGCCAAATTGCAGTAGGTTTTGGAGAGGGTAGGATTTGAGGATGTAAAGAAGAAAAACATAGGCCACATTTCAAGAGTCTGAACTAGGAAGAAAACTAGAGTAAATATAATCACATGAGAGTAATGTGGGTTTCAAAATCAGTATGAAGACTATATCTCTAGCATTTATTACACAATTACAATTTTCTGTTTTAAAATTGAAATCTCTTAACTCAAAGGCAGCTTTTTATAGATTATGGCACTATTTATTTGTGAGTAAATTAAAGAAATGTAGTAAGACTCTATTACTCATAGAATTTATATTACAAGTCATTGGAGATAATGAATTTATTCAACATAGATATATAGAGCACATTGCATATGCCAAGTACTGTGCTGGTTGCTGGTGGACATGCAGATGCAGAAGACAGTATCCTCAGTGTCTGCACAGTTCAAAGGCTCTTTAGGTACAGTTGTATACCAGAGGTCGTGGTTTCCATATCAGCCACATTCACTCCCTAAATTTAGAAATGGCTGGGTTTAAATTTTGGTCTGGTTGGAACCAGAAAGGCAGAAATATATATACACAATTATGTTAAGCCTGTGAGTGCTTGAATGAACCTGGAGAACAGTAGAGTGCTTGTCTCCATTTTTATTCTCTATCTTATTTCAGTAAATTGATTTCTGAGTTCTAGGTTAGAGGAGGCTGCAAGAAGAAACTGAAAAAGCTATTAACACAAGAAGACAAGAATATTGAGGACTCTTAGAAATCTAAGACCAACCTCTCATCTGTCAGCATCAGTGGTGAATAATGGGAGAAAATTCAGAGAATAAGAAGTCACATGGTCACTATCATATAGTAACACAGATTTCATTCATAAGCATCCATGAACTACTCCATTAGTTTTCTCAGATGTAAGTGAGAATGAGATCTTTGTAGAAGTCTGGGATTTGAATTACCAGGTAGAAGAAAAGAGAAAACTAGCAAAATATAGATTACTCTTATTGTTTTAATTCTATTTAAATATAAACCCAGAAATATGTCTCACACAAACAAGTAACCACAACACATAGCATAATTAAATATAAATTAGTAAAAGTTGCAAAGTAACTATAAAGATGAAAAAATATAGAATGTAATTCCAAGTAGGTGAACAGAGAAAGTTCTATAGAGAATGTGGCATTTGGATATTGTGGATAAAGATAATTATTTCTTTTGTTCTAGGAGGCTAGTTATTTTAAAAAATTGCACATAATTGGCACCAAGTAAATTGGTGTTACAGGAAGCCATTTTGGAGTGTGGGAGACCAGAATATGTCACCCCCAAATATGAAGGATTTTTGAGCTGACAGCCATTAACAAGAAGCCCACGCAGAAGAGCTTTCTACCCTCCATTTGCCTAAAAGCAAGACAGAGAATTACAAAGACAAAAGGTTCACCTTCCCAACTCCACACACCCTACAGAGAACAATGGTAAACCACTGAAGGAAACTTAAGACCTTTATTTGCCTGGAGATGGTGCCAGAGGAATTTATATTAAGAAGCTTTACTAACTAGCCTTTATCTGTCAGTTATTTGCCTTTCCACAAGTTGACACCCATGGAGAGGCAAAGTCCTTTCCCTGCGTGTTGTTACTTGTCTGAAAATTTACTGTTCTTTTTTCAAGATTCTACATAAGCTGAAATTCACAACCACCTCTTTGAGAACTAATCATTCCTCTGGTGTCTCCCATGCATGTATGCAATGTTCATATTAGTAAATTATTTTTTTCTCTTGTTAATGTGTCTTTTGTTACAGGGGTTAATTCCAAATAAGAATTTATAAGGGTTGAAAAAAATATTTCTCTTCCCCTATAGCAGCAAATTAAGTCAACTCACAATAAGAACATGAATGGGCAAAATGGGGTTAACTAAGAATGCTTCCTGACAAAATCTTCCTACACTGAAAGGATGTTCTGTCCTGGAAAGGTACCTGGAGGAATTGCTTCACAGGACAGAAAGCAAGGAGTTGACTGCATCTGGAATGTGAGAAACAGGAGAAAGGGCTGCAGCTTGATAGAGCCCTTGAATGAAATTTGAATTCAACGCAGAAAACTGCTACTTGACTTCAGCATTTTAGAATCTAAATATATACTCACATTTTTTAACCTCATCCTGGATTTTATTCATCTTTAAACCATCTCAGAATCATAAACTCATTTCTATTTGCATTTGTGTTCCCTGGATAAAGCTTTGATTTATAGTACAGAATAAGGATTAGACCAAGAAATATTAGAATTTGGGGTTTGTATTTCAGAAAGACTTATAGTTTTCAATTTAGAAAATGCTCCTATTGAATATTCTGTATTTAATCCTGCTTTTTTATTTAAATTGGAGTTAAAGCTATTTTTCCCCTTTCAGGTATAAACCCTTTTAGGGAATTTTTATGCATTTACAACATACATGGAGAGATAATACTATGAAAGGAAAATAAATCTTGGGACCCCCAAATCTCTAAACTGAAGGGAAAAGTCAAGCTGGGAACTGCTTAGGGCAAACCTGCCTCCCATTCCATTCAAAGTCTTCCCTCTGCTCACTGAGATAAATGCATATCTGATTGCTTCCTTTGGAAGGGCTAATCAGAAACTGAAAAGAATGCAACCCTTTGTCAGTTACTTGGAAGACCACTCCCTGCTTCGAGTTGCCCCCTTTCCAGACCAAACCAATGTATATTTTACACATATTGATTGTTATCCAGTTGTTACAGGTAGTTAGACAGGCATGCACAGGAGAGGTCTTTTCTCCCAGTCACTAGGAACGCCAGGTGATGCTTTGACAATGATCACATCGCCTCTCTCAAAGTGAGTAATTGGCAGCCGGTGTCAGGGAGAGGTCATTTCCTGATGGTCCACACCTCTTGCACTAAAGAGTTAATTGAATGCAGGCACCAGCAAGACACAACTTCCCCAGCATGTGCATTAAGTGACAAAGTAGCAGAGTATGACCTTCCAGGGATACACCACTGGAGTAGGGAAGAAAGTCTCAGAAGGGCATGCATAGAACTTTCTAAACACATTACACGTGCTCACCTTCCAAGGGTAAAGAGGGCACTGGGCATGAAGGGAGCCCACCCTAAGGGAACAATCATGGGAAAGGGGCCAGCCTATAAAGTCCTAGAATCAATAAACACTCCACTTGACCTCAGTGCTTACTTGGGTCTCTTCCAAGCATACTTTTCTTTCTTTTCGGTTCTAAAGCCTTTTAAAATAAACTTCCAATCTTGCTCTGAATCTTGGCTTGGTCTCTTTTTCTGCTTTATGCCCCTCAGGCAAATTCCTTCTTCTGAGGAGGCAATAACTGAGGTTGCTACAGACCCATATAGACTTGCTGCTGGTAACTCAGATACCTTCCACTATTAATATCATGTCTCCTTAAAATGTATGAAACCAAGCTATGCCGTGACCACCTTGGGCACACATCATCGGGACCTCCTGAGGCTGTGCCACGGGCCCGTGTCCTTAACCTTGACAAAATTAATTTTCTAAATTGGCTGAGACCTGTCTCAGATATTTGAAGTTCACATTTTTTAACCATGGAGGGATTCTGAGTGGAGGTGCCCCTGACCTTTGACAAATCTTTTATTGGTGTTTGGTACTAGTTGGAGCTATCTTTATGGTTCAAACCAATAGGACAATTTGCTGAGGGCTGGAAGCCCCCGTCTCCAGAAAATCCCTGATCTCCCCAAATTTAGTTGAGATATCATGTTTACTTTACTGTACAACTCATTTTTTTTTTTTTTTTTTTTTTTGGAGTTTTACTTGCTTCCAACAGGAAGGCAAGCAAGTTTTCCTGCTTCCATGATAATGGAAAGCAGGTAACTCCTTTCTGGAGTTTGAGCTCACTTCCAATGGGGAAGGCAGGTTTAAGTTTTCTCCTGCTTCTAGTATGGTAGAGAGCAGTCTTCAGCCTGAGACCCATCCCTAGATAAGTAACTGAATTGGGGTTTATGTCTTGGCTAAAGTTAAGATTAACAACCAACTGATTTTAATTTCTCCTTACCATTAAAGTGCTCAGTGATCATATTGTAGGGGATCTGTTATTGTTTCTTCTGGTCTTTCTCCAGTCAGATTTGACTAACTCTACCTGACTTGACAAAATCCAAATGAGAATTCCAAATTATGGGTAACAAGGCCACTCTGAATTAGCTAGAATTCCTCTCAGCTGCAAAAGAGGGAGATAAAACCATGTGCTTGGTTTCTGTGTTTCCTTCTTGTCTTAAAAAAATTGTTATTTTGTTTACTTTTATTCCACCCTATATCACCTTTGCTGTCTTCAGTACCAAGAAAAATATAGAGAAGGCTTCTAATGACTCAAATCCCTTAAAGAACTCAGAACTTTAAGGGATTAAAGTTCTTAAAGTACCACTCACCCCTTTGGGGGTGTTCTGTTTTCTTTGTGGAGTTTCAAGAGTCATGAACAAATTCTTCTTAGGTCTAAAGCTCTGCTTTCCTGTATTGCATTACTGACCTATTTGGCTTTGCGGGTACTAGAGATTACCTTGTACCATGAGAGGATTTGACCTTGCTGTATGTAATGGCAGACAAGAACTACAAAATTACGAGTGGCTGAGGACAGTTCACAGGAAGTGGTCTTGGCTGTTTTTTTTTGTTTTTTTTTTTTGTCTTTTTTTCCTTAGGAAGTTGTTGTTTAAGGATCCTACTTCTAGTTCAGAGATGCTTTCCAAAGGCACTTCTCCATTGCTTTTCCTTCGTAAATTAATCCCGAGTTGGCTTGTCTACGAACATTTGTATGAAGAATTGAACTGTTGTTTTCACAGGTAAATAAGAGACTGAGTTTCCTCAGCTCCAAAGAGAAAGGGTATTTTGCTACTCCCGGTCGAAAGGTGCTTCTTGGTGAACACAGGCCTCATGAGAGTGTCAGGGGGTTTGACCTTCCCATGACATGCAGTGGCCCTACAGGAAACTCCCAATACATTTAGTTTAAAAAAGGCTTGTCCAGGAAGCACATATAGGAGCTGTTCACTCAGCAGTTTGAGCCCTCCTGGAGGTGCTTAGACCTCTGGAGAGAGAAATTGGGAGACGCAAGAGGGAGGTAATAACTCACTGGTGACACTGTGAAGTCCTGCTTGCAACCAGCACACACTTGGACCTACTCCATGAAAACCCTAGACCACAGTTCAGTTTATTCTTTTAAGAAAGAAAAAAAAAAAGTGGGAAACAATCTAAGAATGAGGAGAAAACAAGGAGAATGTCCCCCTTTGGGGCACTCTGCTAGTTTGATGGTGCATCTACTTCCTAGAGTTTGTGTAAAACGTAAATATTATGGTCTTTGTGCACATTTACATCAAGCAAAAAGAGACCTAAGGTCAATCTGCGAACTATAGAGTTCCTAAGTTATCCTTTTCCTTTATTTTATTTTCTGCCTGCTTTAAAGCTAATGTTACTTTTCTACTGAGATAAAAACACTGTTTGGATCCAACTGTTTTTTGTTTTTGTTTTTGTTTTCCAAATTTCTATTATCTTATGGCTAGGGTTCTGGAGCATAAGCTACAGGATCTTTGTGTGTGAGTGTGTGTATGTGTGTGTATATATATATTTAAAAGGCCTTTATGATAGATTTCTATACTTTTATATTTAAATTTCAATTAAATCAGTTTTAATTTCCCTCTAGCACACTAGACTTTTTCTCTACTTTGTTTTTTTGTTTGTTTGGTTTTTTTTTTTTTTTTTTTTTTTGAGACGGAGTCTCGCGCTGTGTCACCCAGGCTGGAGTGCAATGGCGCGATCTCGGCTCACTGCAAGCTCCGCCTCCCAGGTTCACGCCATTCTCCTGCCTCAGCCTCCGAGTAGCTGGGACTACAGGCGCCCGCCACCACGCCCGGCTAGTTTTTTTTGTATTTTTAGTAGAGACGGGGTTTCACCATGTTAGCCAGGATGGTCTCGGTCTCCTGACCTCATGATCCACCCGCCTCGGCCTCCCAAAGTGCTGGGATTACAGGCTTGAGCCACCGCGCCCGGCCTTCTCTACTTTGTGATGTAAATTTTGCTATCTGATTTTTCACCTACCAGTTATTTCCTTCAATATGCAAAATTAGGGTGATGTAGGTGACAATTGCCAAGGGTAATGAAACAGGTTTTCAAGAATTTAAAATTTGAAAATAAAAAAAGAGGTCTTATAAATCTATAAGATGTACTTCTATAGGAGAGTCTGATACATCTATGTATCTATGTGTTGTGTACACAATGTTTCACTACTAAATATATAAGAAAGAGCTCTAATTAATTGGCTTAAGAAAAATACAAGAGCTTAAATAAGAAAAAGACTAGTCAGATGCTTTTTCAAGTTTATGTGACTTAAATAAAATCTTTAATAAATAAGCTAGCTTTAAAATTATTGGTAAAGTAATATTAGAAATGTCTTAAGAATTGCCAGCATACATACATTTTTGTTTTAATTTATTGATCAAGTGATTTCATACTTATCCCTACCAAATACTCTTAGGTGTCAAAATTTTGCATAAGTGTTACAAAACTATAAACCCAGCCCAAAACAGAATGATCTTTGCTTGTGTAATTTCTGACACATAAGACATTAATAAAGGTTTAATTGAAATAGCTAAATCTTAAATTATTTAGTAAAATAACCATAACTTCTAATCTTGTGGCTTTAAAAAGTCTAGTCTCCATGCCAAAATGGGGTTGTTTCAGGGAAGGACTGTTATCATCTTAGTTTCAAAGCTAAACTTTAAACTAATTTCCTTACAAAGTTAGTTAGACCTACATCCAGGAATGACAAGGTCAGCTTGGAGGTTAGAAGCAAGATGAAGTCAATTAGGTCATATATTTTTCACTTTCTCAGTTACAATTTTGCAATGGTGGTTTCATAACTTTAAATGATAACTATCACAGTTTTCATAAAGAATATAGGTAAACTATTAAAATAAAATAATTAGGTAAATGTGATGGGATAAATACTTATAGACAAACTTGAAATAATTTAGATCTAAAGTATATAGATTTCATTATTTGGGTATTTCCAAACAATAAATATCACAGGAAAACATTCTTTCTAAAAAAATGTGTGTCCTTTTAAAACAGGTGAATTTTTTTTGTCTAATTCACAGCTTATTTAAAGGTTATGTAAAAAACAAGGTAAGAGGAAACAGAAAATAAGAGAGTAAACAAAGTTTTAGAAATAGTTATTGTTTGGTAAGAAAGCTTAAAGAGAAATAATTTTATATGAGAAAGAATCTTGTTTGGTAAATTTTTTCCTAGAATACAATGACTGGTTGTTTAAGAAAGAGGAATGTTTAGGACAAACCAGAAAGTTCAAGCATGTCATGAAATGTCTGAGTAAGTCATAATAAGAGAATTTATTTTGAAAATCCAAAACTTTTATATTATCAAGTAGTCTACAATTAAAGGGAAGTTATAATGGTCTTTCTAGAGATTGGGTTTTAATTTAAAAAACACTTATACACTAAAAGATTGGTTTGAACTATAAAATTTTCTGAAGGTATTGCTTTACTCTTAATAAATTACAAGACATTATAATTCTTTTAATCAAAGTTCAACTTTTATTGCATCTTGCTGTTTTCAGCTTTCTTTCCCCTTTTCAAAGGCCTGAAAAAATAACTCTATCTTTCAGCTAATTTTCAGCTCCTGTAAAATTTTTCTTCTTCTTTTTTTTTTTTTTTTCTTCCTTCGGGTTCTAAATGTTGTGGCCTGATGCAAAAAAAATAAAAAAAAAAAATAAAAAAAAAAAAGAAGAAGATTTATCTTAGAGATCCAAAGGACATATTACTTTCCAACATAATATTCCCCATAGGGAATAGCAGTTGCACTGCAGTAGGTCTTTTCTTTTCCTTTTCCTTTCAGTAATTGACCTAATAAACAAATATTATTATTTATTGAAAAAATTCCTGTGTTATTATTTGTAAGTTTGGTTTGCTTAAAAAAACTGAAGATTAAAAAATAATAAATTAAGGTTATTATATCTGGATAACTTCCTATATGTGCTTTTAAGTTTTTGGGTCATTAAGTTACAGGGCTTTGATCCCTGGGTCTCAAAAGGACACTAAGTCCTGCTAAATCTTAAACGCTGACCATAGTTACAGTCTCATCTTCAGACCTGGTAGAAGATGCCAATCAAAATAAACTGTGTTTATGAGACACATATCAGAATTATAGGAGTTTCCCATAATTTTGAAACAGATACCAAAACATTTATGTAAATACAGCCTAAAGAAAGCCAAACCCCATTTCATATTTGACAATACTTCCAGTAAGATTTTTACACAAAATAAGCTGAATATGTCTCTTTTGGACTTCAGAGTTAACTCTATAGAGTTAGTATACGTTATTAATAATTATAATTGTTACGTTAATTTTTTTTACCTAAAAATATATATATATATTTTTATTACACTCTAAGTTCTAGGGTACATGCGCACAACCTGCAGGTTTGTTACATATGTATACATGTGCCAACATACACCAACATGTTGGTGTGCTGCACCCATTAACTCATCATTTACATTAGGTATATCTCCTAATGCTATCCCTCCCCCCTCCCCCCACCCCACAACAGTGTGTCATGTTCCCCTTCCTGTGTCCAAGTGTTCTCATAGTTCAATTCATACCTCTGAGTGAGAACATGCAGTGTTTGGTTTTTGGTCCTTGCGATAGTTTGCTGAGAACGATGGTTTACAGCTTCATCCATGCCCCTAAAAAGGACATGAATTCATCCTTTTTTATGGCTGCATAGTATTCCGTGGTGTATATGTGCCACATTTTCTTAATCCAGTCTATCATTGATGGACATTTGGGTTGGTTCCAAGTCTTTACTATTGTGAATAGTGCCACAATAAACAAACGTGAGCATGTGTATTTATAGCAGCATGATTTATAATCCTTTGGGTATATACCCAGTAATGGGATGGCTGGGTCAAATGGTATTTCTAGTTCTAGATCCTTGAGGAATCACCACACTGTCTTCCACAATGGTTGAACTAGTTTACAGTCCCACCAACAGTGTAAAAGTGTTCCTATTTCTCCACATCCTCTCCAGCACCTGTTGTTTCCTGATTTTTTTAATGATTGCCATTCTAACTGGCGTGAGATGGTATCTTATTGTGGTTTTGATTTGCATTTCTCTGATGGCCAATGATGACGAGCATTTATTCCTGTGTCTGTTGGTTGCATAAATGTCTTCTTTTGAGAAGTGTCTGTTCATATCCTTTGCCCACTTTTTGATGGGGTTGTTTTTTTCTTGTAAATTTGATTGAGTTCTTTGTAGATTCTGGATATTAGCCCTTTGTCAGATGAGTAGATTGCAAAAATTTTCTCCCATTCTGTAGGTTGCCTGTTCACTCTGATGGTAGTTTCTTTTGCTGTGCAGAAGCTCTTTAGTTTAATTAGAGCCAGATTGTCAATTTTGGCTTTTGTTGCCATTGCTTTTGGTGTTTTAGACATGAAGTCCTTGCCCATGCCTATGTCCTGAATGGTATTACCTAGGTTTTCTTCAAGGGTTTTTTATGCTTTTGGATCTAACAGTTAAGTCTTTAATCTATCTTGAATTAATTTTCATATAAGGTGTAAGGAAGGGATCCAGTTTCAGCTTCCTACTTATGGCTAGCCAGTTTTCCCAGCGCCAGTTATTAAATAGGGAATCCTTTCTCCATTTCTTGTTTTTGTCAGGTTTGTCGAAGATCGGATGGTTGGAGATTTGTGGTATTATTTCTGGGGGCTATGTTCTGTTTCATTGGTGTATATCTCTGTTTTGGTACCAGTACTATGCTGTTTAATTACTGTAGCCTTGTAGTACAGTTTGAAATCAGGTAGCATGATGCCTCCAGCTTTGTTTTTTTGGTTTAGGATTGTCTTGGCAATGCGGGCTCTCTTTTGGTTCCATATGAACTTTAAAGTAGTTTTTTCCAATTCTATGAAGAAAGTTATTGGTGGCTTACTGGGTATGGAACTGAATCTATAAATTATCTTGGGCATTATGGCCATTTTCACAATATTGATTCTTCCTATCCATGAGCATGGAATGTTCTTCCATTTGTTTATGTCCTCTTTTTCTTCGTTGAGCAGTGGTTTGTAATTCTCCTTGAAGAGGTACTTCACATCCCTTGTAAGTTGGATTCCTAGGTATTTTATTCTCTTTGAAGCAATTATGATTGGGAGTTCACTCATGATTTGGCTCTCTGTTTGTCTGTTATTGGTGTATAAGAATACTTGTGATTTTTGCACATTGACTGTGTATCCTGAGACTTTGCTGAAGTTGCTTATTAGCGTAAGGAGATTTGGGGCTGAGACGATGGGGTTTTCTAAATATACAATCATGTCATCTGCAAACAGGGACAATTTGACTTCCTCTTTTCCTAATTGAATACCCTTTATTTCTTTTTCCTGCCTGATTGTCCTGGCCAGAACGTTCAACACTATGTTGAATAGGAGTGGTGAGAGAGGGGATCCCTATCTAATGCCAGTTTTCAAAGGGAATGCTTCTAGTTTTTGCCCATTCCGAATGTTATTGGCTGTGGATTTGTCATAAATAGCTCTTATTATTTTGAGATACGTCCCATCAATACCTAATTTATTGAGAGTTTTTAGCATGAAGGGCTGCTGAATGTTGTCAAAGGACTTTTCTGGATCTATTGAGATAATCATATGGTTTTTGTCTTTGGTTCTGTTTATATGATGGATTATGTTTATTGATTTGCATATGTTGAACCAACCTTGCATCCCAGGGATGAAGCCCACTTGATCATGATGGATAAGCTTTTGATGTGCTGCTGGATTCGGTTTGCCAGTATTTTGTTGAGGATTTTCTTATCAATGTTCATCAGGGATATTGGTCTAAAATTCTCTTTTTTTGTTGTGTCTCCGCCAGGCTTTGGTATCAGGTTGATGCTGGCCTCATAAAAATCAGTTATGGAGGATTCCCTCTTTTTCTATTGAGTGGAATAGTTTCAGAAGGAATGGTACCAGCTCCTCCTTGTACCTCTGGTAGAATTCGGCTGTGAACCCCTCTGGTCCTGGACTTTTTTGGGTTGGTAGGCTATTAATTATTGCCTCAATTTCAGAACTTGTTATTGGTCTATTCAGGGATTCAACTTCTTCCTGATTTAGTCTTGGGATGGTGTATATGTCCAGGAATTTATCCATTTTTCCTATATTTTCTAGTTTATTTGCGTAGAGGTGTTTATAGTATTCTGTGATGATAGTTTGTATTTCTGTGGGGTCAGTGGTGATATCCTGATATCCCCTTTATCATTTTTTATTGCGTCTATTTGATTCTTCTCTCTTTTCTTCTTTATTAGTCTCACTAGCGGTCTATCAATTTTGTTGATCTTTTCAAAAAACCAACTCCTGGATTCATTGATTTTTTGAAGGGTTTTTTTTGTGTCTCTATCTCCTTCAGTTCAGCTCTGATTTTAGTTATTTCTTGCCTTCTGCTAGCTTTTGATTGTGTTTGCTCTTGCTTCTCTAGTTATTTTAATTACAATGTTAGGGTGTCAATTTTAGATCTTTCCTGCTTTCTCTTGTGGGCATTTAGTGCTATAAATTTCCCTCTATGCACTGCTTTAAATGTGTCCCAGAGATTCTGGTACGTTGTATCTTTGTTCTCATTGGTTTCAAAGAACATCTTTATTTCTGCCTTCATTTCGTTATATACCTGAGACTTTGCTGTAGTTTTTCAGGAGCAGGTTGTTGAGTTTCCATGTAGTTGAGCGGTTCTGAGCGAGTTTCTTAATCCTAAGCTCTAGTTCGATGGCGCTGTGATCTGAGATACAGTTTGTTATAATTTCTGTTCTTTTACATTTGCTGAGGAGTGCTTTACTTCCAACTATGTGGTCAATTTTGGAATAAGTACAATGTGGTGCTGAGAAGAATGTATAATCTGTTGATTTCAGGTGGAGAGTTCTGTAGATATATATTAGGTCTGCTTGGTGCAGAGCTGAGTTCAATTCCTGGATATCCCTGTTAACTTTCTGTCTTGTTGCTCTGTCTGATGTTGACAGTGGAGTGTTAAAGTCTCCCATTATTATTGTGTAGGAGGATAAGTCTCTTTGTAGGTCTCTCAGGACTTGCTGTATGAATCTGGGTGCTCCTGTATTGGTTGCATATATATTTAGGTTAGCGCTTTTTGTTGAATTGATCCCTTTACCATTATGTCATGTGGCCTTCTTTGTCTCTTTTGATCTTTGTTGGTTTAAATTCTGTTTTATCAGAGACTAGGATTGCAACCCCTGCCTTTTTTTGTTTTCCATTTCCTTGGTACATCTTCCTCCATCCCTTTATTTTGAGCCTATGTGTGTCTCTGTGCATGAGATGTGTCTCCTGAATACAGCACACGGATGGGTCTTGATTCTTTATCCAATTTGCCAATCTGTGTCTTTTAATTGGGGCATTTGTCCCATTTACATTTAAGTTTAATATTTTTATGTGTGAATTTGGTCCTGTCTTTATGATGTTAGCTGGTTATTTTGCTCATTAGTTGATGCACTTTCTTCCTACCATCGATGATCTTTACAATTTGGCCTGTTTTTGCAGTGGCTGGTACCGGTTGTTCCTTTCCATGTTTAGTGTTTCCTTCAGGACCTCTTGTAGGGCAGGCCTGGTGGTGACAAAATCTCTCAGCATTTGCTTGTCTGTAAAGGATTTTATTTCTCCTTCACTTATGAAGCTTAGTTTGGCTGGATATGAAATTCTGGATTGAAAATTCTTTAAGAATGTTGAATATTGGCCCCCACTCTCTTCTGGCTTGTAGAGCTTCTGCCAAGAGTTCTGCTGTTAGTCTGATGGGCTTCCCTTTGTGGGTAACCCGACCTTTCTCTCTGGCTGCCCTTAACAGTTTTTCTTTCATTTCAACTTTGGTGAATCTGACAATTATGTGTCTTGGAGTTGCTCTTCTTGAGGAGTATCTTTGTGGCATTCTCTGTATTTCCTGAATTTGAATGTTGGCCTGCTTTGCTAGGTTGGGGAAGTTCTCCTGCATAATATCCTGCAGAGTGTTTTCCAGCTTGGTTCCATTCTCCCCGTCACTTTCAGGCACACCCATCAGACGTAGATTTGGTCTTTTCACATAGTCCCATATTTCTTGGAGGCTTTGTTCATTTGTTTTTACTCTTTTTTTCTCTAAACTTCTCTTCTTGCTTCATTTCATTCATTTGATCTTCAATCACTGATACCCTTTCTTCCAGTTGATCGAATCAGTTACTGAAAGTTGTGCATTCGTCATGAAGTTGTCATGCCAAGGTTTTCAGCTCTATCAGGTCATTTAAGGACTTCTCGACATGGGTTATTCTAGTTAGCCATTCTTCTAATCTTTTTTCAAGGTTTTTAGTTTCTTTGCGATGGGTTAGAACTTCCTCCTTTAGCTCAGAGAAGTTTGATTGTCTGAAGCCTTCTTCTCTCAACTCGTCAAAATCATTCTCCGTCCAGTTTTGTTCCATTGCTGGTGAGGAGCTATGTTCCTTTGGATGGGGAGAGGTGCTCCGATTTTTAGAATTTTCAGCTTTTCTGCTCTGGTTTCTCCCCATCTTCATAGTTTTATCTACCTTTGGTCTTCGATGATGGTGACGTACAGATGGGGTTTTGGTGTGGATGTCTTTTGTTTGTCAGTATTCCTTCTAACAGTCAGGACCCTCAGCTGCAGGTCTGTTGGAGTTTGCTGGAGGTTCACTCCAGACCCTGATTGCCTGGGTATCAGCAGTGGAGGCTGCAGAACAGCAAATATTGCTGAACAGCAAATGTTGCTGCCTGATTTCCTCTGGAAGCTTCGTCTCAGAGGGCTACCCAGCCGTGTGAGGTGTCAGTCTACCCCTACTCGGGGGTGCCTCCCAGTTAGGCTACTCGGGGGTCAGGGACTCACTTGAGGAGGCAGTCTCTCCGTTCTCAGATCTCAAACTCTGTGCTGGGAGAACCACTACTCTCTTCAAAGCTATCAAACAGGGACATTTATGTCTGCAGAGGTTTCTGCTGCTTTTTGTTCAGCTATACCCTACTCCCAGAGGTGGAGTCTACAGAGGTAGGCAGGCCTCCTTGAGCTGTGGCGGGCTCCACCCAGTTCGAGCTTCCAGGCTGTTTTGTTTACCTACTCAAGCCTCAGCAATGGCAGGCGCCCCTCCCCTAGCCTCGCTGCAGCCTTGTAGTTCGATCTCAGACTGCTGTGCTAGCTATGAGCGAGGCTCCATGGGTGTGGGACCCTCCAAGTCAGGCACAGGATATGATCTCCTGGTGTGCTGTTTGCTAAGACCGTTGGAAAAGCACAGTATTAGGATGGGAGTGACCTGATTTTCAGGTACCATCTGTCACTGCTTCCCTTGGCTAGGAAAGGGAATTCCCTGACCCCTTGCACTTCCTGGGTGAGGCAATGCCTCCCCCTGCTTTGGCTCATGCTCAGTGCGCTGCACACACTGTCCTGCCCCCTTTGTCTGACAAGCCCCAGTGAGATGAACCTGGTACCTCAGTTGGAAATGCAGAAATCACCCATCTTCTGTGTCACTCACTCTGAGAGCTGTAGACTGGAGCTGTTCCTATTTGGCCATCTTGGAACCGCCCACCCTCTATGTTAAATTATTGTGTGCAACAGAAGTAACAAATTTCTTTGTATCTTTGACTATGGCTGCCCTAAAACATTTTGTCATCCATGAACAACTGTTGTCTTAATTTGGTCCTCTTTACAAGGTGGTTTTATAATCAGCTATGAAACTCTAGCAGGTGTTCTTGAATGTAGGGTTCTGATAACTTTGCAGATTGTGATATTAGAATAGAGGAAAATCTTTCAATACTCATGGAGTGCTGAAATGTTTATGAATATCAAACAGAACAGGAGTTAACTGCATGGACTGAACTAATAAAAGACTTAAGTAATCTTTGTGACTTTTTTGCTTAAAACATTGCTGATCCTTTGTTTAATTTTTCAGAGTCAAGGAAACTTTTTCTTTGAGCTATTGCAGCTTTTAACAATTGAGTAAAGTGTACTTTTGTGAACAAAATTTGGAGCATATTTGTTTCTCTCTACATGATTTTTCCAAAATTTCGAAACTGTTTCTGAGTATTCTTAACTTATGGCAATATAGTTATTTGGATAAGTTCAATGAGAATGATTTCTTTTTGCAACAGGCCAGCACTGGACAAACTGATTATTTATTTTACCAAGACTTTGACTGGAATGGTGTTCTTTCCTTTAAGGAATCAAAATTGACTTATAGAGCCAATAAAAGCCCCTTTGGAAAACTGGCCTTCGATGTTGTCTACACAGTCCCTGTCCAGGATTACTGACCTCTGGTAAGTAAAGAATGTCATTTTCTGACAAGCCCAAGAGGCCCAAGTTATCTTGAGACCTCAAGAGAAGAGGAATTTGCCAAACTCATAGGTATTTGGTGGTACAAAGCCATGGCTGAGCTTAGCTTTACAAAAGTCTTATCTGAGATTCCTTCTATGGAACAAAGTTCCATCAAAGCCAACATAAAAAATAATTATTCTTGCTGCACTTTAGACAAATAATCAGGGCAAGTATAATAAAGGAAATTGGTCCTAACCAGATTTGTCTTTAGTAAAAATGGGAAACTGGAGAGAGAAAAAATATGTTTCAAAAAGTATAGTACAACTGTTGTCAAAGTCTAGTCTTGTCTAATGTTTTCAATTTTTATTATTTTCTACAGTTGGAATGAATTCTAAACTTTTTCCTGGCTACAAGACTCCAAAATAATGTTCTTCTAAACTTTTTCCTGGCTACAAGACTCCAAAATAATGTTCTTTTTTTTTTCCTTCTTTCTTTTCCTTTTCCCCACTCCTTATATTTCCTAATTTGAAATCACTGAAAACTAAGCTGTGCTTTCTTAAAGCTCTATGAACTGAAGCTAGACAACTTAAACCTCAGAAGAAAATAACAGCACCCTATTTACATACGTAAGCCACTTTCATATCTGTCTACTGATGTATGGACTTCAGAGTAATATGGCCTATATTGATTTTCCAGGATTGTTGTTTTTTTTGTTTATTGTTGTTTTTCTTTCTTCCTCCCCATATTTTATCTTTGTAGGATGTGAGACTTCACAACCTGCTAAAAATAAGCATTTCTGAATATGTGGGACCTACCTGTCTAGGAATAAACTACCCTAGCCTTGAGAGATCAGATGAAACTTGAGAACAGAGACTCATTTTCTTCAAAAATGCTTTCTTTGAACAATTTCAAAAGGAAAAACGGGGAAATATGTAAGGAAAATGAATTTTGGGACCCCCAAATCATTAAACTAAAGGGAAAAGTCCAGCTGGGAACTGCTTAGAGCAAACCTGCCTCCCATTTGATTCAAAGGCATCCTTCTGCTCACTGAGATAAATGCATATCTGATTGTTTCCTTTAGAAAGAAAATCAAAAGAATATAACTCTTTGTCTCTTACTAGGAACCCCCCTCCCTGTTTTGCATTGTCCCACCTTTCTGGAGTGAACCAATGTACATCTTACATGTATTGATTGATGTTTCATGTCTCCCTAGATGTATAAAACCAAGCTGTGCCTGACCACCTTGGGCACATTTTGTCAGGACCTCCTGAGGCTGTGTCATGGATGTGTGTCTTTAACCTCAGCAAAATAAACTTTCTAAATTGACTGGGACCTGTCTCAGGTATTTGAAGTTCATAATAAAGATCAGAATTTTTAAACTTTTAAAATAACATTACTAAATATTGATTTACAGATTTCTACTTTGAAGGAGGTTCAAAAATGTTCAATTATCTCCTTATAGCAATGAATCATATTTAAGATAAAGGTCAGCTAAAATACCTTTATCTTTTTCTGAAAATATTTTCCCAGCTTTTTCAGTCTGTTTTCTATGTACTTGAAATTCTAAACTCAAAAGAATTTCCTAAAAGTATTTTAACTTTGTTTTATTTACTTTCATTTTAGTAATAATTTCCCATTTATATAGCTTTATAAAATGAGCTTCTATAATGTATATAGAAGGCAGGATTATAATATTTTAATGTTTACCTCTAATTGGAAGGACTATAATTGCACATCCAAGCAAAAATTGATTGATAATCACCAGCACCTTGACAATTTTAAATTTACACATTTACAGTACACTTTTCTATCTCTGCTGTTTTTACCAAAAATCTATTTTTAAGCCATTTTTTTCAATGAGAAATGTGTACCACTGACACTTTGTCACTAGAGTATTTTGAATTGAGATGGTGAAACGTACAAGTGGTGTTACATCTTTTAGAATGCTGCAACTGGACATAAAACCATTCTCATCTCTGTAATAGGTTTCTGATAGTAGTCTGTTAGCAGTCAGTGATATAAAGACTGCAAACATTGATGAAAACTGCAGGTACCTTAAGTCACATGTATCTCAAATAAGAGTGACAAGAATCAAAATATCTTGACTATTTACTGCCTTGTTGCTGTTCAGTGGAATACACACTGAAGTTTATAGCAGGAAATGATACTGTTGCCAGTCCTTCAGAATATTTTTGTTTGTTTGTTTTCAGAGCTATATGAGAACACCATTTAACAGTCTCTACTAGCTCCACAACAAAGAAGGATCAGAAAGTTATCACTCAATTTCAAGTTCTACTTACATTAAAACTCTAATAGAATGACAACCCTTTCACGCATTTGCTAAAAGCGTGATCCTGTTGCCTTCCTGTATACTTGAAACTGGACATACTTCTCCTGCTCTTAATTTCAGTCATGCTTACATTAAACACACAAAAAAAATCTTTTCTTACCACCGATTTAAAGAAGACCCATTTGAAGACAATCTCCAAGAGGGATGATAAAACGATTTCTCATACACTCTTTAAATTTCTTGGTTTCTTTCTGTCCCAGGCTGAACCATAAGTAGGGGATGACTGCTGACATATTTAAAATGTGCTAAGGACCCTAATTCTTGTCTATTTCCTCCTAAATCGCCTAGGAGGACACAGAGAAATAAAAACATCTAGTCAAGTGCAGAAAGTTACTTTTTTTCAAAAAACTCTTGTCAATTAAGGTAGCCTTTAGGTGGTACTAACCACCTGATATTTCTCCCTTTGGCCTAGTTTTGAACTTTGCCATTGGCACTGTGAGCTTTACTCAGTTTATTATTGTCACTTCCATTTAATCCCTTCATGAATCTTTCACCAAAAATGAACTCATTTTAAGATGAAGTGCCGAATTAATGCAGTTACATAATCCAGCAAAGACATCTAATTTGAGAATATGTCAATTAGAATGTGGTAAGCCCTCTGGCCCTTGGAATCAAGATATTAATCTGCTGTTGTATATTTTTTATTCCTAGTTATTAGGGAGTTATTTTTTGTCCTCAGATGCCTTTCCCTGAGAAAATTCTATTTTTCACTTCCTTTTTATCAGAGGTCAACATGTGGTACTCTGCAATTTTCATAAAGGAAGATGAAAAGCAAAATGAAAGTTTAGTTCTGAAATTTCAATCATGGATCTCTACATACCCTGGAGTGGGCTGCTCCCCCTGAGAGCAACAGGAAGGTGGTTGAAACAGTGTTGAAAAGTAGTCATGAGCTTGATGTTAATTGGAGCTGTTCCAGAGGGGTACCAGCTCATGGGCTTAGTGCCAAGATAAGCATTAGTTTACTGTAGGAGTGAAGTTATCGTCTGTGTTGTTTCAAAATAAATGTTAAGTTGGAAAGAGTGCAATACCAATGCATCGATTTGGTATTTTCAAAAATCATTTAAAAATTTTACTATATCAACTTTTCCTGTAGTGGTTTCTGAGTGTGATCTGTACTTGGTGTTCTAATAGGAATAATCCTATGATGGCATATGCTACAGATTAGTGCTTAAACATTTGCCGTCTACTCTAATTAAAGAAGGCAAAAAGGAACCTCTTCTGTAGCCAGAATGACGACAGGCATGTTAATGAAGACAGGGTTAGGGGGAGCAAAATCTACCAGGTAGTGTGGGGACAAAACAATTACTCTCAGTTACTGCATCTTAGTGTCATAGAGGGGACCTTATGTTAGGGGAAAGAATAATCACTCCCAAAAGGCTCTGTCATTACATAGGTGCAAAGTCCCCACTGTAATTGGGAGAGTTTAAGAGTATGATAGTTTATTGCTATGGTAGGTGATTATCATTTAGAGAATGATAGTTAATTCAATCTTATCTTTCCTTTCTTATCCTTATTGATATGGGCAAAACTTTCTTCAAAGGAGAGAGGACTGAAAATGAGCAGCAAACAGCAACTTTTAAAAGCAGCCAGAGAATACAGGTACAATATAAACACGGAAGCAGGGCCACAAATAACAGTTGCCTTTTCAATGTAAATAATGGAGGATAGAGGCCTCCAATATGGGAAACTATATTTGAAGTACAGGGGGAAATGAACAGTTAACTTAGAATCTATCTCTAGTGAAAACATCCTTAATAACTGAAGGTAAAGGGAAGATGTTTTCAGAATTTCAAAATCTCAGATAATTCGTCTTAAGCAGACTAGCACCTCAATAAATGTTAAATTATAATTCTCAAAGAAAATAATTTTTCATGGAATTCTAGTTCTGGGGTAAGAATAAGCAGCAATATAAAGCGTATATATGTAAGTAAGTATAAAATACCTTTTAAAAATAAGACATATATTTTAATTGTTATTTAAACAAGAATAAAAACAATATCCTGTGAATTTCACAGCACTGTGGAAAAATATAAAGCAGCAAATCACAAAGGACAGGAGGAGAGGTAAATGGAATTGTACTATTTTAAGTGTGTTGTATCGTTCTTAAAGTAATTTTTAAAAATAAATTATCATAACTTTAAAATATGCATTGAAACTTCTGGAATGACCTATAAAAGGACACAAAGAGTGACACCTAAAACATTATCAGAGCAACTAAAAGGAAATACTAAAAAATAATTGCTCTGTCCAAAAGAAGATAGGAAAAAAGCAACAGAAAAGACAAAAGAAATTATATAAATAAAAAATCAATATCAATAAATGACATAATTTAAATTAAGGGACTTAAATAATATTATTAAATATCAATTGGCTGAACAAGCTAGTAAAAATGCACAGATTGTCAGACTTCATAGAGAAGAAATAGACCATTGTATTACAAAAATGCTCTTTAAATATAAATATACTATAAGTTGAAAGTAAGTGGGTGTAAAGATTATGCTATGAAATCCTAAGCATAATAAAGATTCTATGGCTATATTAATTACAAAGTAAAATTAAAGATAAAAATTATTACTAAATATAGAGAAGAACAAGTTATAGTGATATAAGAAGGATCAATTCATCAAGAACATATAACAATATTAAATCATTATTAAACTAAAAACAGAGGTTCAAAATACATGAAACAAAAAAAGTGAGGAACAAAGAAAGACATAGACAAGTTTACAATCATGGTTGGAAATTTAACCACCTACCTCTCAGTAATTTACTATGAATAGAGAATAAAATCATCAAGTATAAGAGCCATAAAATCATATAAGACTATGACAACATTATCAACAGTATTAGTCCATTTTTACACTGCTGATGAAGACATACCAAGACTGGGTAATTTATAGAGGAAAAGAGGTTTAATGGACTCACAGTTCCACATGGCTGGGGAGGGCTCACAATCATAGTGGAAGGTGAAAGGCACATCTTACATGGTGGCAGGCAAAGAGATAATGAGAGCTAAGTGAAAGGGGAAACCCCTTATAAAAACATCATATTTCATGAGACTAATTCACTACCATGAGAACAGTATGAGGGAAATTAGCCTTATGATTTAATTATCTCCCACTGGGTCCCTCTCACAACACATGGGAACTATGGGAACTATAAATCAAGATGAGATTGGGGTGGGGATATACTGAAACCATAAATTTACCTACTTTACATTATAGGACAGTATACCACAGAAAAGCAGAATATGTATTCTTCTTGTGGAGACATGGAACATTCGCCAAGAGCATATTCTGAGACCCAAAACAAACTCTAATAAATTTCAAAGCATCAACATTATGTAGAATATAATCTATGATCAACATGATATTGGATTAATAAGTTAGAAGGTTTGATATCATATATAGTGTACTGTATGACAACAGCAGAGTTAAAGTAAAAATTATAATAAGATATCTAGAAAATCCAACATATTTGGAAATTACAAGTATATATCTAAACAAACCTGGGTCAAAAAAATACACAAAATAAATTAGCTTGAAGTGAATGGAAATAAAATAAAGTTATCAAATTTTGGGATACAGCTAAACCTGTGTTTAGAGAGAAATTTAAATCACTTTAAATGAGTACATTAGAAAAAAAGTATAATATCTATGACTTATAATTCTACCTTAAGAGACCTAGCATGAGAGTATAGAAACCTCTGGAGCCTTACAAACAAGAGAAGTTCACATCTACTTACAGATTTTCCTCTCACATTCCTCATGAGAAATATTGGAGGCAGTACAGAGGATGAAAAGGCCTCCTTTGTAGTGCAGGACAGGGAGGAGGAGATAGCTGGTGTTATGCTCCATATGAATTATCTTCCCCTCTTCCCCTATAGAACAAAAGTCTTAATTCACCAGGGGAATGTCAACAAGCACTGTCATCCTCAGGCACAGATGAAGACAAATTACAGCTGGGTAAAGGGAATACATAAATCCCTCTATACCTAGGGAAAGGGCAGGAACACATTCATGGCCAAGAAAAATAGAAAGAGTCTACTGCTGTGGAAGGAACAGGATCAATAATGCCCTACTGTAAGATCAAGAGAGACACAGAGCTTGCCTTAAACTCAGACTGAGCCAGAACAATAGCGTATACTCTCCACCCTCTTTCACCAGCCTAGCCAGCTTCATGTAACAAGTACAGCAACCTCTTGCTAGGAGAGGGTCAAAAGAGAAGGCTGCAGCCTACTTTCAGACACAGGCAAAGGAGAAGACCTCCAGCTGAAGGTGGACCAGACATTAAGAAAATAATCTTCTGGAAAATGAGTTTTCAACCTAAATACACAGTAACACTAGAGGAATTTAAAGACCATAGTACACTGAAGGTAATAATAGCAACAATAAAACCCTACTCAGCCCAACGTCTCAGGCACCTACATTGAAGACCAGGCCAACTAAAAGCATGCTTTAGTTACCACTGTCCTAAACAAAATGTACAGCATTTAACCAAAATTATGAGACATAAAAAGAAGCATCCACCCCCATCTCACATTTTCTTTCTCTCTGCTTTTTCATTCTCCCTTTAAAATGCCCAGTCACCCTTGTACGAATCAAAGTGGAGCTCTGTTTTTTCCCTGTCATAGTTACTGACCACTCTAATGCCATGTTTTGTTTATCTTTGACACAAGTAATAGACTGGGATGAAATATTTTTAGTACATATATCTGAAAAAAATGTTTCAGATCCTAATGTGTGAAAAATTTGCAAACAACAATATATAATATCTATATATATATATGTATTTCATGTCTGTATATGTGTATGTCTATGTATATATAAATATATGGCTAAAAAGCACTTGACAAGGTGCTCAATATCACTAGTCATCAGAGAAATGCAAAACAAAATCCTAATGTGATAAAATTTCACATTCAATAAGTCAGCTATAATAAAAACTATTTGACTGTACCAAATTTTGAAAAGGATATGCATTGCCAGTAGGAGTGTAAAAATGATACACCTACTTTGGAAAACAATTTGGCAGTTGCTTATGAAGTTAAACATAATTTATCTATAACCAACTGTCTTAGTCCATTTTGTATTGCTATAAAGAAATAGCCGAGGCTGGGTAACTTACAAAGAAAAAATGTTTATTTGTCTCAGAATTCTGATGGCTGAAAAGTTCAAGATTGGGCATCTGCATCTGGTGAGTGCATCACGTTGCTTCCACTCGTGGTGGAACAGGAAGAGGAGCTGGTGTGTGCAGAGATCACATAGCAAAAGAGGAAGCAAGAGAGAGAGAGAGGAGAGGTGCCAGGCTCTTTTTTACGACCATCTCTCATGGGACCTAATGAAGCAAGAACTCACTCAGTACCATGAGAATGGCACCAAGCCATTCATGAGGGATCTGTCCTCATGACCCAAATACCTCCCACTATGCACCTTCTCCAACATTAGGGATCAAATTTCAACATAGGTTTAGAGGGGTCACACATCGAAACCATATTATCTTCCAATTGCATTTCTAGGTATTGATTTGAAAATACATGAAAACTAATGTATACAAATGACAATTAAAAGACTATTTATTCATAACAGTCCTGTCTATGATAGCTCCAAATTGAAAGCCACCTACAGGCTCATCAACAGAAGCATGAGTAATAATATTGAGTATTTCAATGAAATACTCCTCAGCCATCAAAAGAAATGAAAGAGAGATGAATGTAACAATATAGATGCATCTCAAAAGTCCAATCTTGTATGGAAGAAGCTAGAAATAATCATGACTGCATGATTCCATTTATATCAAATGCAAGACAGTCAAAAGTAATCTTTGTTGAAATAAGCCAGTCAATGATTACCTCTAAAAGGTGGCTGTTAAATCAGCGTGGTGGAGGCAGGAGGAAACTTCTCAGGGTAATGGAACTGCCTCTATATCTTCCTCGTGATGGGAGTTACAGGGGATCAAAAAATTATCAGAAGTCATTGTACTGAACACTTAAGATTTATGCATTGTATTAGTTGAGGCTATTCAAAAAATAAAGTTAATAATTATGTATAATGTCTTTTTGTTCATACTAGATTTTTTACAATTGCCCTATGAGTTGAAGTATAGACTATACTACGAAAGAAGCCTTAAAAACTTGATTTATTTTGGCAAATATCTTCATTGCTCAAAAAGTTCTATATATTGCCTACAAATTAATTAATTTGTCTATTTTCTTGATCAACATAGAATTATATAACTTTAAAGCTGAGAATGTTGGATAAGTTGTGAAGATTCTCAGTTTTTGAAATGTGGACTAAAATACACTTAATGAGTAGTAAGTCAACGTATGAAACGACAGAATAGTGGTAAGTAGATGTTAACATATACTGCATGCTTATGATGAGAAAATAAGTATTTTTCTTTAAGAAAATAGGGTTTCTTAAAAACCTATTTTCCAAGGGAAAACTTATACAGGGCTGAATATATAAAATATATCAAAGAAGCAAGTCCGGTTGAAGTGAACACATGGGCACCTGTAGCATCACTTTATTAGAGGTTTTACTATTTCCCCCACCCAACCCTATTGATTTTGCTTGCCTTGGAATAAAATATTTTATCTTCCATGCCTTAAGGAACTCACACATTATGAGCCAGAATAAATGTCATGATAAGCTGAGTGCTATGCTAAGTGATTTACATATGTCAACTAATTCAGTCCTTTGATGTAGCTATGTTTATCTGCTACTCATGAAGAAACTGTAACGTAAATAAGTTAGGTAATATGCCTAAAGCCACAAAGCCAGTAAAGTGTACAACCAGGATTTAAATCCAGTTAGTCTGGTACTACCTCTGTAGCGTACCAATGCACGGCACAGAAATTTAATACATCAAACATCAAATTACATAAATGTATATGAGTGTTATTTATTACATGTTTTGGAAAATTTTACCTTTATATCATTCATTTTAACACAAGTACTTAGCAATAGCTACTTTGGGGCTGGCAAGGTAGTAGGACTTGGGGCAATCAAAGATGATACCTCACCCAGGAAATTAAAGTGACTGAATTAAGCAGATGCTTGCAAAGTACTCTCAGAGTACTGTGGGGACACAGATAATTTAAGTTGTAAGTTTGACTCGGGAAAGAAGTTGAGATTTGCTTTGAGTCATAATGGGCCATAAGTGAGTTCACTGGTACGGAGAGACGCAAAATATTTCCCAAGTACAGAAGAAACCATGTGCAGAGGCAAAGACACGGGAAAGAGTGTTTGGGGGAGAATCTGTATTTATTTTCAAGGGGACATGAGATAATGTAGTAAGATAAGAGGCTGGAAAGATAGGTGCAGATTAGATCATCGAGAGTCTTGACTATCCAACATATTTAGAGATTTTATCTTACATCCAAAAGGTGTTCAGATTTTTTTCTTAAAAACCTATTTTCCAAGGGAAAATTTATACAGGGCTGAATATATAAAATATATCAAAGAAGCAAGTTTGGCTGAAGTGAACACATGGCCACCTGTAGCAGCACTTTATTAGAAGTTTGACTATTCCCCACCCCAAACTCCATCAATTTTGCTTGCCTTGGAATAAAATATTTTATCTTCCATGCCTTAAGGAACTCACGCATTATGAGCCAGAATAAATGTCATCTCCCCCGTGTAACTAAACAGGCCTTTCAAGAAGACAATTTGAAGAACAGTACTGTAGGTAATGAAGAGTTACTGAAGAGTTTTAAACAAGCTGGAGGGTTTGATCAGCACAATTTTTGATTTGGAAAAAGAGACTGCAGCCAAGAAAGACTAAGAAAGTCAGAGTTATAATAATTATAGAACTAGAGGAAAGAAGAGGGGTCATAAATATTACTCAGTCTTATGATCTGATTAGATGAAAGGGCTAAAGAGAGGGAGGAGTAAAATTTCCTGGTTAGGTGACCACATAGACGTGGTGGCATTACCAGAGAATACTATGCTCAGTACAATTCAGGACTTAATAGAAAGGAAAATCATGGGTTTGCAGAAATAACTCAAACAGGTAGATGTCAATTAGAAGGCACAAATGTGAAGAGGTATCCAAAGATGATACTCAGAATTTACCACAAAAAGCTCACAAATGTCCAATTGACATAATCCAGAGAGAGAGAAAGAGCGAGAGAGAGAGAAAGTGCAGATACTTGTCACACACAAAAAAGAAGCAGTACTGGGAGAGTGCAGCAAGATATTCTAAAGCAAGGTGGTTTGCATTAAGTAATTATATTTAAGAGTGAATTCATTTGTCCAGGGGCATACTTGCTGTGGTTCTAGCTCTAAAGGAAACAAAACGTACCTTACCATATCTTGATAGAATTTTCAGGAATGGAAGGGAAAGAGGAGGAGGAGATGGTTTGGGCTAGTAGAAGTTTATAGTTTCCTATCCAGATGGCAATACCAGTTGCTCCTATGCTCTTGAGAAACAAATTAATCAGTATTTTTGTCTTTTTTCTTTCTTTTCTACTTTTAGTCCTAGCTTCAGAATTCCAGTCTCTTAGATGCCCAAGGACACTCTTCATCTTTTAAGGGAAAAGGGAATGTCTTTTTATATATATATATTTTTCTAATTATGGAATGTAATTACCTTAACTAACTATGGTAGTGATTCTAAAAGCCTGTTGCTTGTAGGAGCAGAATCAATACCCCCTGGGAACTTATCAGAAATGCTAATTTTTGGCTCCACCCCAGACCTGCAAAGTTAAACCTCTGGGAATTTTACAGCAATCTGTGGTTTAACAAGCTCTCCCAATGATTCTGATACACATTCAACTCTGAAAATAGATGTCTTCAGCTGACATAGATAAGCCTGTCTACCATATATCTATCCTCTGGTTAATTGTTAATGCCTCGTTGAAGATGGATGTGAGAAAAGATTCTGGAGCAACATTGAGGGGCTGTGTGAAATGATACTGTGATTCATCAGGTCCACCATGTCAGACACTCCTTCCTCATCCCTCCAGGGTGTTACACCAGATTGACCAATTTCCTGCAGGGAGACAAGCCCAGCCTTCTCAATGTACTTCATATAAGTAAAAATATATATGATCACCCCTTCACGTTAACTTTGGCAACTTCTTCGAACTGCAGTCATAAATTCCTTCATGTATAGTGCCCACTTGGCCTGTAATATTTACAGCCACAATACATAAAAAATAAAGAGGAAGATTTTATAAACCACTAGACTAATTTGCCATGGATATTAAAATGTAGAAGAAAGCTCTATATTAAGTTATTTTTCTCTATGTGTTGTACCTAAACTCATCTTAGAGTTTATTCAGCATTATGGTGAAGCTTGGTTCGTTTTGGGTTTTATGTCAGCAAATCGCTCTAAGGACATACTGTACTTAACATCAGTTTTACAGAAGCATTGCAAATGTGGAAAAATACCAAAAGCATTTTTAAATAATTTATGACATCCATTCATTCAACAAATATTTAATGAATACTAAGTCCTAGGTATTGTGCTAGGGCTTGGAAATCAGAAATGGGTCATACCTAGTTCCTGTTCCCAACCCAGAACTCTAGAAGAAATAAAAAATCAGTGTGGTGACAGCATACTCTGCTAAACTCTGTGGTGGTGGTAAGCCCAGGTAGCAAATGGTGGGAGGTACTTAGTCCACTGTATATGTGATGCTAAGATGGAAAGAATAGGAACAGAAGCCTTTCTGGAAGGGCAGAATTAAAAGCTGAGTTCTGCAGAACAAATGTGAGTTATTTAGAAGAAGGGGCAAGGACAAAAAGTGCATGCAAGCAGAGAAAGTAGCATGAGTAAAAAGCTAGAGGTGAGAAATAGCATGATGTGTTTATCAATTACATGGAGTTACATGTGGCTAGAGACAAAGGTGTGGTGTTAGGGAAGGAGAAAGAGGGTAAGATGAAATTTATGCTGCAGAGATGTGCAGGACCAAGAACCAACTGAGGCTGGGGGGAAAGTTCATTTGAGGACTAACCAACTCTGAGTTAATTTTGTTTTTTGCTTTGCCATCATTTTCTCTGTGCTACTGTTCAGAGCAATCCTGGAACACTTCACTCCACATCACTTCATTTGGAAACTAGTCTTGTAAATATAGACTGAAATAAATTATGTTGTCCTGGGCAATTTTGAGACATGACGGCTGCTGGCATGTCCACATTGCCATTTCTTTCTGGGAAGTTTTGCTGTTAGATATGGCTGCTGTTGACTTTCTCCTGGTACATGTAGAAAATTTGTCTGCCTCCCTGAATTCTGATAGGCATCACTTAACAGTTTTTGTAAAAGTAGAAGGACCATTTTAGAGCCCTTCATTATCTGGTTTAGAAGAGCCTTCAATATACAAAATTTATTTGGTTAAAATATTCCCTCTCATAGTCAGTTGCTGCTAATAGAAAGCTGGAAAACAACGGATGAAACCAGTGGGATGTTATATTTCTTTTACCACAATCTGCAAAGTAGGAAGTCTAAAGCATGTACAGAAGCTTTGTGAAGCCATCAGTTGTCCAAGCTTCTTTCTTTCTGTTCTGCTTCCCATAGTCTGTGCCTTCTATCCTCAAGGTCATCATCAATTATCTCATGATGTTTACTATGGTACTCGCCATCCTGGTTTTTTTTTCCCCACTAAAAAGAAGAAGGAAAGACAACAGAGAAGGGCCAAAACCTGTGTATCAGTAGACTCAGACCCCTCTGATAATTTGGTTCAGAAATCTTACCCAGTGACTTTTGCTTATGACTCATTGGCCAGAACTGCCTGCCACATGACAGCCTACTTGCAAAAGAGAATGGGAAATATATATTTTCCTTTGATCATGTTGCTATCTGAAATAAAATATTGCTATAGTAAGGAAAAAGGAAAGAATATATAATGTGGCATAGTTAGGAGAAATATAAGGAGATAATGTATATTGTAAATACTGTTAAGAATCACTTCTGTATCTGAGATCTGTCCTGAAGCAGGTACCCAGATCTCTAGAGTCTTTCTTTTTCTGCCTCTAAAAATGCAAGTGCTCTATCATAATCCAATTCTACAGTTCATTCTATGTGTTTGATATAACAGCATTATATTAATGGGCCATTTTACTCTCTTTATCATGGTTGGTTTTTGTTAATCCTGTCTTCTATTTACCACTAATGTTAACATGTGCTTATGTGTCCACACACATATGTACATGCATGCATGTGTTTCTAACTGCTCTGAGCACACGCATAATTTGAGGTATAAGTATGACATTATTTCCTGAGGCAAGACTAAATGCTCTGTATTGGTGTTTTTTACAATCTCCATTCATGAAAGAGCTCAATTGCTTTCCAACCCCTCCTTTGCCTTTGGAAAATTATCCTTGAAGAAAACACAGTGGGTTGTCTCGCTTGTCAGCAAATGAAATAAAAAGAAAAAAAATGGAAAAAGAAGCCTATGTCTTTCATAATTAGAAGTTAGGTTTACATCTGTTTCCTGAAAATTAAGACTTTAAAAACAATTCCTTAAGGACTAATTAGAGAAAAGTTGGTGGTTGTGTGTTTTGGCAAGAGTTCCTTTGCAATAAGATATTTAGAAAAGATGGAAGGGTGACTTCACAGCGCTGTTTCAAGCTCAGGCAAGAAAACTCACCTACTGAGATACCAAATATTTTTTCAAGCATAAACTTCTAAATTTAACCCATTCCCTGGATATTGATTTATTTTGATCAGTTGGAGACAGATTAAAAAATGAAATAAAAAGAAGTGAATTGAAATGAAACAAAATGACACAATTCCACATTTAACGTGCAGAATTATTCAGAATATATACAGGTCATCCTGTCTTTGGAATGGGTACTGATTTTAAGGTTCACTGTAGATATTTAGCTCCTTGGGTTCTAGGAGGGGTACATGGGAGGCAATCATTTTTAAAAACTAATCAGGCAGATGAAAGGTTTCTTTTGGAATAAAAGAAAATGCCTGGCAAAGAAGGTGGTGATTCCAAGGTGCTTACTATTTTTGGCCATTTTCTGTCTTGTTTATTTATAGGTTTTTTTCTCCAGCCCATCTCTGTCTTGCATCCTCCACCATCCTCCCTCATCCCAGTTGTGTGAAGAGTTACAAAGAGGTTAGTAAATGTAAAATTTCTTTGGGTTCTCCTAATAAGTTCTATTTCCTTAAACAAATAACTTAATATGAACGTTGTAGACTATAAACTCACTTTGTTTAAAAAATTCTTAGTACCAATTCCTAAGTTTCCAATGAAAAAACAAATATGAATGTGCTTGGGATACTATAAAGCATCACATAAATGTAAGTGATTATTATTACCATACAGAAGTAGAACTTGTCCAGTGTGTAGTTAACACATATAGACCTAAGCCACATCCATATACATATATACATATTTGCATAAATGTATATATGTATAATATATATGTTCTTGCCCATCCCTTTAATGTACATGTGAATACATAGTTACACATACTTGACCTAAGCCACATCCATATACATATATACATATTTTCATAAATGTATATATGTATAATATATATGGTCTTGCCCATACTTTTAATGTACATGTGAATACATAGTTACACATACTTAGCAATGGTTTATGAGATTTCTTTTGTTTATTCCAACTTCTATTTTAGGTTCAAGAAGTACACATTCAGATTTATTACCTGGGTAT
This sequence comes from Theropithecus gelada, assembly GCF_003255815.1. NCBI lineage: Eukaryota > Metazoa > Chordata > Mammalia > Primates > Cercopithecidae > Theropithecus > Theropithecus gelada. The sequence continues at coordinate 144,222,852 of NC_037689.1, read as the reverse complement.
GCTTTCCACAGTGGCTGAACAAATTTACATTCCAACCAGCAGTAGAAAAGTAATTCCCTTTCTCTACAACCTCATCAGTATATATTATTCATTGGATTTTTAATAATAGCCATTCTGACTGGTGTGAGATGGTATCTCATTTTAGTTTTGATTTGGAATTCCCTAACGATTAGTAACATTGAACATTTTTTCATATGCTTGTTTGCTGAGTGAATGTCTTCTTTTGAAAAGTGTCTGTTTATATCCTTTGCCAATTTTTAAATTGTATTTTTTTTTATTATTTGTTTGTTTGAGTTCCTTATAGATTTTGGATATTAAGCCTTTGTCAGATGCATAGTTTGCAAACATTTTCTCCCATACTGTAGGTTGCCTGTTTACTCTGTTGATAGTTTCTTATACTGTACGGGAGTTCTTTAGTTTAATTAGGTCTCACTTGTCAGTGTTTTGGTTGTTGCAAATGCTTCTGGAGTCTTCATCATGAAGTCTTTACCTGGGAAGATGTTCAGAATAATATTTTCTGAATTTTCTTCTAGGATTTGTATAGTTTTAGATTTTACATTAAAATCTTTATTCCATCTTGAGTTGATTTTTGTATATAGTGAAAGGTAGGGGTCCAGTTTTAATATTTAGCATATGGATAGTCAGTTAGCCCAGCACCATTTACCGAGTGGTATTTTCCCCATTGCTTGCTTTTATGAGCTTTTTCAAATATCAAATGGTTGTAGGTATATGGCTTTATTCCTGAGTTCTCTGATCTTTTCCATGAATCTATGTGTCTGTTTTTGTACCACTGCCATGCTGTTTTAGATGCTGTAGCCTTGTACTATAGTTTGAAGTCAGGTGGTGAGAGGATTCCAGCTTTGTTCTTTTTGCTTAGAATTGCTTTGGCTATGTGGGCTTTTTGGAGGGGGTTCCAAATAAATTTTAGAATTTTTTTTTCTAATTCTGTAGAAAATGTCATTGGTATTTTGATAGGAATAAAATTTAATTTGTAAATAACTTTGGGCATTATGGCCATTTTAACAATATTGATTCTTCATATCCACACACTAGGCCATAAAGGAATTCTCAGCAAATGTTTTTAAAAAACTGAATTACCAACCACATTCTTGGATCACAGTGCCATTAAAAAAAAAAAAAAATCAATACCAAGAATATCTCTCAAAACATACAGTTACATGAAAATTAAAATGCTCCTAAATTATTTGTGGGTAAACAATAAAATAATACTGAAATCATACCAACCACACTCTTGGAACACAGCAAAATAAAAGTGGAAATCAATACCAAGAACATCTCTCAAAACCATATGATTACATGGAAATTAAACAACATGCTCCGGAATGACTTTTGAGCAAACAATAAAATTAAGACAGAAATCAAGAAATTTTCTGAAACTAATGAAAACAAAGACACTATGTACCAGATCTCTGGGACACAACTAACAGTGTTAAGAGAGATGTTTATAGTACTAAACACTCACATCAAAAAGTTAAAAAGACCTCACATTAACAATCTAACATCAAACCTAGAGGAACTTGAAAAGCAAAAGTAAACAAACCCCAAATGTAGCAAAAGATAAGAAATAATCAAAATCAGAGCTGAACTGAACAAACTGGAGATGAGAAAAACCACACAAAAAATCAATGAAACCAAAAGTTGGTTCTTTGACAGAATACATAAGATAGACCACTAGCTAGACTAATAAAAAAAGGAAGAGGATCCAAATAAACCCAATCAGCAATGATAACATAGACCTTACCATCGACCCCACAGAAATACAAAAACTCTCAGAGACTATTATGCACCCCTCTATGCACACAAACTAGACAACCTAGAATAAATGGATAAATTGCTGGAAACATACAACTTCCTAAGATTGAACCAAGAAGAAATATAAAGCCTGAACAGACCAGTAATGAGTTCTGAAATTGAATCTGTAATAAAAATCTTACCAATCAGAAAATGCCCTGGATCAGATGGATTTACAGCCAAATTCTATGAGATGTATAAATAAGAGCTAGTAACAATCCCACTGATACTATTTCAAACATAACAGGAGGGAGTCCACCCTAACTCATTCTATCAGTCTGGCATCATTCTGATACACCAAAACCTGGCAGAGACACAGTGAAAGAAGAAAACTTCAGACCAATTTTCAGATCAACATACATGCGAAAATCCTCAACTAAATACAGCAAATTGAATCCATTAGTACATATGAGAGACAGGACTAGCTGGATTTCCTAGGCTGACTAAGAATCCCTAAGCCTAGCTGGGAAGGTGACTACATCCACCTTTAAACATGGGGCTTGCAACTTAGCTCACACCCGACCAATCAGGTAGTAAAGAAAGCTCACTAAAATGCTAATTTGGCAAAAACAGGAGGTAAAGAAATAGCCAATCATCTATCATCTGAGAGCATAGGGGGAGGGACAATGATCGGCATATAAACCCAGGCATTCAAGCTGGCAACGGCTAACCCCTTTAGGTCCCCTCCCTTTGTATGGGAGATCTGTTTTCACTCTATTAAATCTTGCAACTGCACACTCTTCTGGTCTGTGTTTGTTATGGCTTGATCTGAGCTATTGCTCGCCATCCACCACTGCTGTTTGCCTCTGTGGCAGACCCGCCGTTGACTTCCAACTCTCCAGATCTGGCAGGGTGTCCCCTGTGCTCCTGATCCAGTGAGGCACCCATTGCTGCTTCTGATCAGGCTAAGGGCTTGCCATAGATCCTGCACAGCTAAGTGCCCGGGTTCATCCTAATCGAGCTGAACACTGGTCACTGGGTTGCACGGTTCTCTTCCGTGACCAACAGCTTCTAATAGAGCTATAACACTCACCGCATGCCCCAAGATTCCATTCCTTGGAATCTGTGAGGCCAAGAACCCCAGGTCAGAGAACAAGAGGCTTGCCGCCATCTTGGAAGTGGCCTGCCACTATCTTGGGAGCTCTGGGAGCAAGAACCCCTCTGGTAACACATAAAAAACCTAATCCATCATGAGCAAGTATGCTTTATTCCTGGGTTATAAAGTTGGCTCAACATACACAAAATAATATATGTGATGCATCACATACACAGGACTAAAACCAAAAACCAAATAATCATCTCCATAGATGCAGTAAAGATTTTTGATAAAATTCAATATCCTTTTATGTTAAAAACCCTCAACAAACCAAGAATCAAAGGTGCACACCTCAAAATAATATCAACCATCTATGAGAGACCCACACCCAACATTATACTGAATGGACAAAAGCTGGAAGCATTCCCTTTGAGAACCAGAACAAGACAAGAATGCCCACTCTCATTTCTCCTATTCAAAATTGTACTGGAAGTCTTAGCCAGAGCAATCAGGTAAGAAAAAGAAATAAAAGGCACCCCAATAGAAAGACAGAAAGTCAAACTTTGTCTCTTCACAGTCAATATGATTCAATGCCTAGAAAAAAAACTCACAGTCTCTGTCCAAAGGTTCCTAGGTCTGATAAACAACTTTAGCAAAGTTTCAGGATGCAAAATCAATATTCAAAACTCAGTAACATTTCTGTACACAAATAACATTCGAGGTGCAAGTGAAATAATAGCCACAAAAATAATCAAATGCCTAAGAACTGAGCTAACCATGGAGATGAAAGAGCTCTACAATGAGAATTACAAAGCACTGCTAAAGAAATCAGAGATGACACAAGCAAGTTGAAAAACCTACCACACACTTGGCCATAAAGTTTATGAGGTTTTCTTCTTTCCATATACTTCCACTAATAGTGCTTATTGGCAAACTTTATTGGTAACCTCCAAGATAAAAAATGTCATTTCATTTGAATTTCCACTTTTGTATTAGTGAGACTGAGCACTTTTTATATAATTATTGACTATACATATTTCTATTTCGATACATGGACTGTCTATATTCTCTGTGCATTTTGTTGCTGAGTCATTAGTATTGTTTTTATTTTCAGTTAAAATGACTTTAGAAGACAGAAAAATAATTAAGTAGAAGGAATTCCAGGCTAAGAACTGCTGAAACAAAGACAAAGTGGTATGAAAGTGCATGGCAAACCCAAGAACTGTCAAGTTTGACTGGCATGTCTGGAATGTAGATAAGTGAAAGCCATGGGAAATAGGACTAGGAAGAGAGCTGTGCGCATGATTATAGAAATATTGTATCTTGATGTCAATATTTAAAGCCTCTATGGACCACTGTTTACTAATTGCATGGTGAAAAATTTTAGGCACCTTATCGAGATGAATGACTAAAGCTGAATAGAAAAGAAACAGTATTGTCGCAAGCAGATGCGGAATACTGACTACAAAAAGTCACCTGAAGAAGCACAAATACTCTTTGAAAGACCTCACTGTTGGGAGCCACTAAGTTTAAATTAGCCCCAGATTTGACACTAACTTACTGGGTACCCTTGGGCAAATCATCTTCATTTCCTTGAGCAGTTTCCTCATGTTCAAAGTGAGGTAGACCGGATGATTTTTACATTATTTAGACATTTCTAAATTCTGTCACATGGACGTACACATCATTAGTTGGTTCCTCTGTTTGATAAGGCTTGGCATTTGCTCAGCCTAGAATGTGGAAGAAATTTTAGGATATCATGACTGTGGTTTGAGTGCTCCTTGTAACCCTATTCCATGTCTGCTAATTAACTGTGGGAACACACTAGTCATTTCTCAAGTACAATTCCAGGAATAAAAATAAAGTGGCAAAATACCATATTTTCAGGGTTATTCATCTTTCTGTTTTGAAAGATACATGCTGCATTTTTAACGTTTTAGAAAACTCTCTAGTTCTCATAGTTTCTTTGCTTTTTGTTGGTCATATTTGAAACCAAATTGCTCATTTTTTTTTACCTTTCAAGTTGTGTGCAATCTTTGTGCAAGTATAATATTAGTGATGATATTAGCATGCCTCAGTTCATTCCTGTTCACCTTACAGGATCTAGACATGATTTCATTGATCTCTAATATAAGAAGTGTTTCTCATATGACTAAATGTTATAAGATGAGAAACAGTTTGTATTGCTCTTTTATACATAATCGGTAATAATTATTTTTGGATAGCTATATATTTATGAATAAATTCATTGTTTAATTAATAAAACTAAGTAAAAAGGAACAACTGGTGAAATGAGGGACTCAATATTTGCAAAATTGTACTTATGGTCATTTATTGGAAAAATTTTATAGTCTCCAGTATGGTAATAACTGTATATTATTTAACTTAACATATTAAAGACTTAATCTATTAAAGACCTTAACCTATTAAAGATGAAAATGTTTTGCAACAGAGCTGAAGAATGAAAATGTGCTAACATTTTCAATTGAACATCAGTATTTTTCTGTTATCAAAATCAATGTATATCCCTCAAAATTTGAGTGCTCTATTTTACTTAAGAAAATCTTTCTTCTCTTTGCATATGTTTCATAGGCTATATATCTACGAATTTTGACTAATGCCATTTTTGATGTGTGCTCAGGAAGTTAACAAAATCTGTGACAAAATCTTGTTTTCCAATCTCTAACCCCAAATTAATTATTAAAATAGAAGTGAACATACATATAAAACCTTTTTGATAAATGAATTAACGAAAAGACGTTCCTTCATTAAGCACTTCAATTTAACAATGTCATAGTTACACACTAAAGAAGGCATTGCCATTCTATTTAGACTCTAAATGTTACAAAAACAAATTGCTTTTTGTCTTTGTATAAGACACTTGAAAGGCAAAAGAATGCAATTTGTTATTCACTGACATTATCCAGACTGAAGCAAAATTTAGTTTTCTTTGTCAGACTGACAATATCACAATTTTCTATTTAGTAGAGACTGATATATCATAAAGTCAACCATAAAGTGATTTGGAAGCTATCAAATCCTCTCCTTTACTCCAATGAATCTGTCATGTTCATGGACAAATAGTGAAGGGCTAGAGGACTGTAGGAGAGACAGGCACATAGTAGGGTCCAGGCCACCACAGACCAAAAAGAGAAACCTGGCTCTTTCTAGAACATCTCTGGGCCAAAAGCTAATTAGAACCAAAGGTTTTGGAGAGTGGAAAGAGGTAAATTTTGTTTCCTAGCATAGGAGAACTGCAGCAAATAGGTAAACACAGCAGTTCTAGTTAAATACATGGACCCCAGTGATTTCCCTTTGTAGATTCTTGGCACTATCACCTGGACAAATTTATTGACAGAGGTGAACTCTTCACATAAAGAGGATCTGGCTATTATCTCTAGAGTGACAATATGGTACAAGCTATGCAAATGGGCCTGTGCTATAAATCAGAACTGCTGCCAATTTCAAATATGCCATTCTCACTGATACCTTTCAAAAGAAAATTGAGTAAGTTGACAGGTGTGTACCCTAATTGGATTGCTTATTGTCGGAGCCTCACTAATTTACAGGTGATTTATTTCACCTTTTTCAAGTCCATTTACAGTTCAACTTTAAGTACTTTTTAACTTTAATATCTCTTAATGGTCTTGGGATTAAAAGACTGAAATATGAAGCCTCAAATGGGTCCAGAAGAAACTCCTGAACTCTTTGTTATTTCTTACGCTGCTCAAAGGTGAAGTTTGGAATAATGTGGTTAGCTATTTGTGTGTCTTCCACACCAAAACTCATCTTAATAGAGAAACATTTCTTCCATTACTCCATTGGCAAATGTCAATTGGCACCTCTCTATGAAAAACAATGTTGAATGTAGGGATGCCTGCCAAAGCTATAACCTAAGTACCAACTCCCATCCTACTAGTCAAGTTAATTCATTTGTGTTATACCCTACAATACCAAGGGGAATGAGAATGGAGAACCATCTCTCTGTGGAAGCACCCACTATTTATTAATATATCCACGTACATTGACCTTTAAAACCATACCTTGATGGCAACTAATGCATTCAACAACTTATTTTGCAAATATAAAAGCTTCTATTATGTTCCAGCCATGGTAGTAAACATGAGAAACACACAAAGTTGAATAATACTTGTCCCCTGACTTCAAGGATATTGCAACCAAAGAAAAAGTTTGTGGTACAACTTTGTGCATAATGCTGTAAGAGCACAAAGTAGTCAGGGCTTCGTTGTCCTGGAGGGTAGAGAAGATTTTATATAAGAAATTACATTTGACTAGTATCTCAAAAGATGGAAAAGATATTGAGTAGGCAACCAAGATTTGCTCTGTCATACTTAAGATATGAATGCTATGTCCGGAAAGTGTGTATGACTAACATTTTTGGGGAAAAGAAAGAATCCCACGTTGCTAAAGAGTTGGACCTTTACTTGGAATGGGTGGTTGGTAAGTGAATGGCTAAGAAGAAGCTTGGATAGTTCAAGCTGGGTTAAGAAGGTTTTATATTTTCTTTTTAAAAATTTGACTCTTCCTCGTGGCTGAAAGGGATCCATCAAAACTGTATAATAGATGATAGCAGCTTGAACTATAGTAGGAACAGAGGGAAAGGCAATAAGGTGCCAAATTCAAAGTGTATTTCTGATGTGGAGTCAACATATTTTGATATGGAGGTGACAGAGTAGATATTATAGAGAAGGAGAACTAGAAGCTGGCTGCATAATTATAAACAGGGATGGCCAGATAAAAATCTACATTAAAGTTAGGAAGTAAAAGCAACAAAATAAGAAAGATGATCTTACTAAAGTCACTTCCCTTCATAGGAATTCAATTTACTCAGCAATAACTGGTTAAGTATTGAACCAGTCAAACAAAAGAACCTGCTCAGCTCTAAAGGTGTATGGAAAATAATTTGACTTTATTTAAAAAATATTTTCATCAAACAGGAATTTTCATATTTCTTTAAATGCTTTTACCAAGGCTGTAGATTGGTTTCCGCTAATGTAAACTATAGTAGTCATTGGAAAGGAATGAGAGAAAAATATTCTCATTGTTGAAAACCCTATTCTCAAAGAACAATTTAATGAAATATTCACTAAGTGATAGATCTTTGAGTTTTTACCATGAGTGATGCTTATATGCTTTTAGACTTACTCTGTCATAATTAAGATATGCTAACTAGTACGCCAAAGTCTTAGAAGGGAGTCAAAACTAGAATTCCTGGCTGGTCGTGGTGACTCACTCCTGTAATCCCAGCACTTTGGGAGGCTGAGGCGGGTGGATCACCTGAGGTCAGGAGTTTGAGACCAGACTGGCTAACATGGTGAAACCCCGTCTCTACTAAAAATACAGAAATTAGCCTGGCATAGTGGCGGGCACCTGTAATCCCAGCTACTCGGGAGGCTGAGGCAGGAGAATCACTTGAACCCGGGAGGTGGAGGTTGCCGTGAGTCGAGATCGCGCCATTGCACTCCAACCTGGGCGACAAGAGCAAGACTCCATCTCAAAAAAAAAAAAACAAAAGAATTCCTTTTCCACTTGATTCATAAGTAGTGTTTCTGCTAATATCTGTATTAAAGTCGTGCTTTTTGGACAAATTCCAAGAACATATTGAGGAACAATTAATGTATCGTTCCATGTAAATAATGAAATTTGATGATACAGATTGTACTCTTTCTTGAATGAGGATTACATTTCCACTCCTGCTTTCATTTTAGTTCCACAAAGTTCTGAAACACTAAAATGCATTTTGTGAAAAAAAAATTTTATCTTGGTGACACGTGGTCTTTGTCAGGAGAAAAACATATTAATGTTTTTAATAAAAGATGAAAATGTGTTGCCAAAAGCAATAAAAGCTGTTACTCTAATATTGTTTTAATTTAGATGAAGCCTAATGCACTGGCAATTCTCAGAATTCTTTCCTCTATGTCCCCCATAAACCAACTGCTTGCAGATCAGATTTTAGCCTCAGATTTGAAATGTACAAGGTAGATTTGATTGGTATTAGGCATGAACTAAGATTTGACATCTTCCTAACAAAATTTCTAGAATTTCAGGTCCATTAAGCCTTGAGCACTTGTCGATGCTCCTAGGCTTATTTTAATGTCACTTCTATGAAACCTTTCCTTATTCCACCAACCTTCAGTCATTTGAATTGCTTGCTCTTCTATGATATCACAAGGCAGTGGACTTGCCACATCTAGAGACCTGGACACTTGTATTATAGTTAGTTGTCTTCATATATATCTCTCACACTCAGTTGTGAGCTCCTTGAGTTGTTTGATTCATCTTTGGGCCATTGTGACATAGAAGCTTCAGACTAAAGGGGACTCCAGGATCCTGGTAAGATGTAAAGTGACAGCAAGAACTAAAACTGGAAGTTTATAAGCTATTGATAGGCATGTCGCAAAAGTATCAATTTTCTTAATCTTGCTCATTTTATTTGTGTAAGTATTATAGCTGTTAAAACTGTTGTCTATCCCACCAGATTATCAAGGAAGAAATGTGTAAGATTGAAATGCTCAATGAAAAACACATAGGCATTGGAACCATTTACATCTGCACTGAAGTTCTCTTCTGCCCTTTACTGCATAACCTGGTGTGCTGGATAGCTTTTGTAGGTCTCTCCATCTCTATTCTACACCTCTCCCCATCACTCTCTCTGTTCAGATTGACTGACTGGTATGAATTACATCAACAGGCACATCTGGTTTTTCGTTGAGTTTGGTTAATGCCAAATCCCAAGCATGAGATTTGGAGGAGGGAGGAAAGTGAGATCAAAGTATCTATTCCCTTGGCTATCTTTCTGTAAGGTAGGAAATGCCAGACTTGCTGTGTCACTCAACAGTCTAGTAGTGCTCCTTTCAATGAGTTTAACTTTATACAATTCCTCTCCAAGGTCTTTATATGTTTGAGATGGTGACAGTTTTGCCACTAATAACACCAGGATTCCTGTAGTGTTCCATGTAGCTTCTTATATAATTTATAATTAGTTATATGATTAATTATATAATGTGTAAATGGTTCCATTTTAAACATCCACTCTCCTTCATGAATTATCCTAGTTGGAATGGGTTCTGTTTTTTTATGGGGACTCCAGCTGACCAACATTGGAGAAGTAATTGGGGGCAATAAGGACTCTCACTCAAAAGTTCTTATGAGGAATAAATGAGACGGGGCACCTTAATAACCTGTCTACCACAATTCCTATTACATAAGATACATTCAGTAGAAAATAGTAATGATTATTTTCACCTCTCTATGCCAGACACCAAGCACAGAGTGTAGCATGAACAAGCACTTACTAAATATTGATTAAATAAATGAGTGAAACTGCAGAAACTAAGGTCAATTTTGACGTCAGTTATTCTTAAATGGATCCACTATCATTCCAGTTACTTTAATTTTCCTATACTCTTCCACAGAGCCTCCTCCTCTTACATTCAAGATATATATATCTCCTCTGGCTATGCCCCCAGACCTAACCTATATTTTAAGCTTTTCCAGATCTGCAACTGTAATTTGAGGCTCCCATTTTTATTTCTATTTCTTCTAAAGGACTTGTTTACACAATGTGCACAAAACATATTTTATGGACTTTATAAATGAGCTATCCATGTTGACAAATACTTTTACTTATGTTTAATGTTGTATTAAGTGTAATTCATTTAGGTCATATAAGGCTGAAATACTATTTTGATACCCTACATACCTAGAAATATTCAAAAAGCAATACAGTACTAGAGAAAAGAAGCACATGGGTGGCAAAAACTTTCTCATTACTCTTTTAGAATGCACAATGTACTTCTATCTTACTTCATTTCTTTGGATACTATACTTTGGGCTTCTTGGCCTGTTCAGTCACACTTGAGAGGCTCCTTTAGGTCTGTTCTCTTGGTTTTGAATAAAGCCAATAATCTCAATTTATGCCACAATTTATGCCAAAATGTGCCATGGATACCTAGTAATTTTCAAAGCTGCCTCACTTGGAATTATTTGGAGTGACAAGCCTATTGCCAGAAGGGGAACTGTATTAGTCAGGGTTCTCTAGGGGGACAGAACTAATGGGAGATATATAGAACCAATAGGAGATAAATATATATCTCTCTCCTATTAGTATATGTGTGTGTGTGTGTGTGTGTGTATACACATATAAAAAGGGGAGTTTATTAAGTAGTATTATCTCACATGATAACAAGGTCCCACAATAGGCCATCTGCAAGCTGAGGAGCAAGGAAGCCAGTCTCATTCCCAAAGCTGAAGAACTTGGAATCCTATGTTCAATGGCAGGAAGCATCCAGCACTAAAGAAAGATGTAGGCTGGGAGGCTAAGTCAGTCTAGCCTTTTTAGGTTTTTCTGCCTGCTTTATATTCACTGGCAGTTGATTAGATGCTGCCCACCCAGGTTAAGGGTGGGTCTGCCTTCCCCATCCCACAGACTCAAATGTTAATCTCCTTTGGCAACACCCTCACAGACATGCCAAGGATCAATACTTTGCATCCTTCAATCCAATGAAGTTGACACTCAGTATTAACCATAACAGGAATTAAAGGTTTTTTAGTTATTTTATGGACATCAGAAGTATAGACTACATAAAAAATAAAAGTTTCAGGCCTTCACATTTTTTATTAAGGAATAAATGAGAAACTGAGAGAAATAAAAAATGATTTATTTTCTTTCATTGTGTCTATATTTTGATTCAATTTGAAGAATTCAGATGTATATCATTTCCAGATTAACTGTGGTCTATGTATTTGAATTGTGCCATGAAGACTATTCCAGGTTCCCTAAATATATAAATTCCTAGTACTTTACTCCCGAGGCAGAAAATAATAAGAGAGTAGATTGAATATACACATCTAACTTCCCTTCATCTGAAAAGTCAACTAGGATCCACAAGGACAGAGAGAACAGGAGAGAATAAAACAGCAAAGACATTTCAGCAGCTGGAAAGCAAACAAATCAGTGATAATTAACTTAGCAGGACTAAGAAAACTGACTCTCAGGCAGGCCTTGGGAAAGCTGAAAAACAACCAGATTTGTATTACAGAATCCCCAAGGAGTGAGGAAATGTTAGCCCCAGGTACCTGTAGAATCAGGTATGAAAGAAAGAGGCTGAAATCAGGTGTAGGGAAAAGAAAAAAACTGTTGAAAAACCTTCAGACCTCCAGATTCCCTCATCCAGTATATATCCCTATGAGTCGGTCTCCCCCACCAGAGAAGATAACCTAGAGGTTTTTTCTTTGGGTAAAGTAAATTAGAAAGTCTCTGAAGTGGGAAATGCCAGGCATAGTTGAGAGAATGTTAAATGACTATGGGCCATGTGCATACTGAACGCTGAATGCTAAGAATCTCTGGCTCTCTTATTTTTCAATCCTCACCCAGTCCTGCTTCCAAATCTCTAGCAGCCAGCTAGATCTTTATCATTCAAACAGAAGATTAGAAAACTCTTCTTAGTACAGTGTGCTCAGATGAAAAATAATGAGGTGAAGATATCAAAATATAGCATTTTTTCAATAAAAAATCCAGATAATTTTACAGTAAAATTAAAGTTTCACCAATCAGGCTGCAAACTCAGAACTTCCAAACATTATTTTACTTCCCAATCCTTAAACTTTAATCATGAGCAGACAATCAAGGATCACTAGACATCTGAGAAGAACTTCCACCAAGGAAAACGGACACACAAAATAATATATATACATGATAATATATATATATGCATATGTGTATATATACATGTATATATATACTTACATATATACATGTATATTTATATACATATATACATTTATACATATAGAATACATTATATATTTATAATACTTATATACATGTATATATACACTTACATATATACATGTATAATATTTATATGCATATATACATTTATACATATGGAATACATTATATATTTATACATATATATACACACACACTGTATGATCTCACGTATATGTAGACTCTGAAAAAGTCCACCTCATAGAAACAGCGTAGAAATGGATTGTCAAAGGAGAAATGGAGGAAGGGGAAATGTTGGTAAAGGGTACAAAATTTCAGACTAGAGGAATAAGTTCTAATAATCTATTGCACAGTATGGTGATCACAGTTAATAATAATGTGTTGACTTGCCAAAAGAATACATTTTTAATGTTCTCATCACAAAGAAATGATAAGTTAGTGAAGTGATGGATATGTTAATTAGCTTGATTGTATTTTTCTACAATTTGTCTATGTACTATGATAGTACATAGATCAAAACATCACATTGTGCTCCCTATAAATATACAAAGGTATTATCTGTCAATTTAAAATGAAATAATTTTGTTTTACTTATTTACTTCTTTATTTTTATAATTTTAAGCATCTGATCTTCAACAATTTGATAAAAATAAGCAATGGGGAAAGGACTCCTTATCCAATAATTGGTGCTGGGATAACTGGCTAGCCATATGCACAAGAATGAACTTGGACCCCTATCTCTTATCATATATAAAAATTAATTCAAGATGAATTAAAGAATTAAATGTAAGACCTCAAACCATACAAATCCCAGAAGAAAACCTAGGAATTACCCTTCTTGACTTCAGCTTTGGCAAAGAATTTATGACTAAGTCCTCAAAAGCAATCACAAGAACAAAAATTGACAAATGGGACCTAATTAAACTAAGTTAAAATTTTGAAAATGATTAGAAGAAACAGACTACAGAAGGGAAGGAACACTTTGAAATATGCTAATGATGCCAGTTTTTTTTCAGGGCCACTTTGCCAGCCAGAGATGTCTGTGGCTGGCAACACCCCTGCCTGGGCCACTCTCAGGCATGGGCTCAGCACAGGAAGCACCCTGCCCACTTGACCCACTGGGCCTCACCTGGCGTGCACTTCTGCGTGGATTCCACAGCCACCACAACTGTGCACTCAGCCCCCAGCTGGAGGGGGTATGTAAGTGAGTGAGTGTGGGGTCCAGATGGCTGCCCCAAGTGTAGCACAGGAGCAGGCTCTGTGTGGGGCTTGTGGCTGAACCAGGCAGGTTGCAAGTGATTCTCGTGATGGACTCCAGTGTCCCAACAAGGGGAACATAGTGGCACCCAAACAGGAATGCCTGTGACCCTACAGCCCCAGTGGGGGTGTTACAGTGTGCTAACAGCTCTTTTAGTCTTGCTGTCTACAGCCTATTGAATGGGGGCATGTTAACAGCTTTGTCAATCCTATAGCCCCATTCCAGCCCACAGCTTTGGGGTTGGCTCGGCCTTGCTGCTGCTTCCTGTCACATGGGGCAGCTGTTTTGCATCAACAGGGGGGTGGTCTATGGTGTTACTACCTTCTTTGTACCCAAGTTTGGCAGGGTCCTGAGTTCTTGTCCCTTGTCCAAGAAGAATGAGATTATGGTGACAAGTGGAGAGTGAGGAGGGTGGAGAAGAGTTTTATTGAGTGATGAAACAGCTCTCAGCAGAGGGAGAACGTGATTGTGGTACCCCATCTGAAGTCGGGAAGCCTCTCTCCCAGTGTGGCTGGGTCCAGGGCTTTTATGGGCTCAAAATGGAGGAGTGTGTGCTGATTGGTTTGTGAGTATGCAAAAGCATCTAAAACAAAGGCACCACTTAAAGATGTCCATGACTGTAAAATATCAATTAGGGAAGGATACGTATATGTAAAATAGGTAAAGCGTAGGGATCAATCAGAGGAAAGCATGCCAAATGGGAAGAGAGATTCTAAATCTAGTCCATGGATTTATCTGGGACTTGTAACGAAGCTTTAAACTATCTTCAGTTTGAAGGTCAGGTTTCACCTGGGACCTGCCCCTGTATTCTCAGGATTTGTGTGCCTCCTGCTGCTACCACTGACATTACTATAACCAAAGATAAAAGACTAGGTTCTACTTATGGAATATTCATGGTGGAGAATTTTAGGATTTCTAGAGCCTGAAATAGCTGCTAATATCTCACGGAAAGTGATTCAGAAAAAATATATTTTTCTATTTATATTTTTATATAAAAATTAATATTTCATAGTCAATGCATTGAAATGCAATAGTGGTTTATAAAGCAACACTTAATAATCTCTCATTGCATACATAGTTTTCTCTTCACATCCCATTTTGATTCCAAGTATCTACCTCATGAATTTTATTCAACGTAGATTTAAAAATTAACCTCTGGAAACCATAAGCAATTTCTTATGGGAAGAGTTAATTGTTGCTAAATGGAATCTTGATTTTTCAATGTGAAAATCATATTTATTCAATAGCATTTTATCTGCTCATTCTGTTTTGTTATAACTCTTTATTACAATTTTATCTAATGACATATTTTAAAATGTGTATATTACAGATCCATCATATACTTAACTTCCATCTATTGTCAAACCTCTTACCAGTATATTTTAACAGTAAATCTATGAGGTTTTCATTCAAACTTTATGTGGAGGCTAACTAAAAATTACCCATGGACTGGAACAACTGCCTGTAGTTGGCAGCCACTTGAATTCCAGTCAACCACTAGGCATCAACCTTAGACAATTGAATGAGGGAAATTTACCTTAATTAATAGGAAAGAGTATTGAAAATCTAATATTTGGGGCATTGGTTAAGTATCTTTGAAAAGGAAATCACAATTTGATTTCCATTATTTTGATTTAGTAGGTATACAAACATTGTAATTTACCAGCATCAGTATATCTCTCACTTCTAAGTTTATGAAAGTATTTTAAATATTATACCTAATTCAGTATTCAAAACAACATAATATAAAATTAATATTGTTAGAGATTTGTGGAGATTAGATAAAATAATCCACCACTGGCTACTAAACTATAAAACTGATGGGTTAATAAGCATTAAATAAATGCCAATAATCACTTTTTATTATTATTATGATATTGTATATTTCTAATCATTATTTAACTGAAGGGAAATTTTGGCAAATGTAGAATAATTGTCTTTAACTTTTACATTATGCACAATGTGAGTATAATACATTTGTTTCTATATTTTTAAATATTGTTTTACTATCAATTGCTAGTGAAAATTCTATAGCTGTTTCCAGAAAACAGAACTATATAGAAAAATCATAGGAAATATATGCATTATTCTGTATAAATATATGGAAACCAACCTATTTTCCACAGCTCCCTAGTAACAAAATTAACTGCATTGTACCCTAATATTGAAACCTTCCACATAGTTCAACAAACACATGTCAAACCTCAACAGAAGAGGCTAAATATTTTTGTGTGTAAATAGGTTAATATGTGCATGCATTTGTGTGTGTGTATCTGTGGTTAGAAAAAGGTAATTTCATAGTGGTAGTTAATTTTATCCAAAAAGAATTACTCGTAGAACCTACTTACTTTTAGGTAGTAGGTTGTAAACAGAAAATCAACATGCCATACTATATCTGCTTTGTTTTCCTATGTAGTAATAATATAATGGCTCCTGCTGCTCTTTTTTTTTTTCAGGTTCCAAAGGTATTTTTTTTTTCACTGAGATGGAGTCTCGCTCTGTCACCCAGGCTGGAGTGCAGTGGAGCAATCTCGGCCCACTGCAACTTCCACTTCCTGAGTTCAAGTGATTCTCCTGCCCCAGTCTCTTGAGTAGCTGGGACTACAGGTACACACCACCATACCTGACCAATTTCTTTTTGTATTTTTAGTAGAGGCAGGATTTCACCATGTTGGCCAGGCTGTACTCGAACTCCTGACCTCAGGTGATCCACCTGCCTTGGTCTCCCAAATTGCTGGGATTACAGACATGAGCCATTGCACTCAGCCCCAAAGGTATTTTAATATGTCAACTCATTTGATTTGCATCACAAATCTGTAGCATTAATTTATAGTAGTTTTATGCCACATGTTTGTTGTGATGGTGAAATGAGCAATTTTGCATGAAGTTTCTTAGCATATTACACGCAAGCAAAGGAGCCAGTGTTTATTCTTTTTATATTTTTTATCCTAATCCCCATTAAGACCATTACTACTAATATTGCTCTTAATATTACCTGTATTACTCATACTATCCGTAAATTATCTGTGAAAATTTTCTGTGAAAATGGTGGAAATCATCCTACCCTAAATGATTTGCCTAACATCTCATAGCAAATTACTTAAATATAAAGTGTTCTATTTAATTTTCATATCAAATGTAGTAAATGCTCAGTAAAACTATCAATTTATAAAGAAATATTTAATAATCTTCTCTACAGATCTTTCACTCCAAAAGTTAATTTTAATCACGTGATGGTGATTTTATTTTTTTACCATGTGCATGCAAACATTTAAGATCCATATTGAATTTTGGCCAGGCACGGTGGTTCACGCCTGTAATCCCAGCACTTTGGGAGGCCAAGACATGCGGATCACCTGAGGTCAGGAGTTCGAGACCAGCCTGACCAACATGGTGAAACCTTGTCTCTATTAAAAATACAAAAATTAGCTGGGTGTGGTGGTGGGTGCCTGTAATCCCAGCCCCTCGGGAGGCTGAGACAGGAGAATCACTTGAACCCAAGAGGCAGAGATTGCAGTGAGCCGAGATCGCACTATTGTGCTCCAGTCTGAGAGACGAGAATGATGCGACTGTGAGATAAACAAATTACAAATTAAATTTTTTAGACAAAAATAACTGAGAGATTTTCTTCTAGGAGAGATGTACTACAAGAAATGATAAAGAAAGTTCTTAAGGCAGAAGGAGCATGATATCAAGCAGGAATTTGAATCTACACAAAGAAATAAAAAGCTCCAGACCAGCTGCTGTGGCTCACACTTGTAATCCCAGGACTTTAGGAGGCCAAGGCATGTGGATCACTTGAAGTCAGGAGTTCGAGACCAGCCTGGCCAACATAGTGAAATCCCATCTCTACTGAAAATACAAAAATTAGCTGGACATGGTGGAACACACCTGTAGTCCCAGCTATTCGGGAGTCTGAGGCAGGAGAACTGCATGAACCCGGGAGGCAGAGGTTGCAGTGAGCAGAGATCATGCCACTGTATTCCAGCCTAAGTGGCAGACCGAGACTCCATCTCAAAAAAAAAAAAAAAAAAAAAGAAAGAAAAAAAATAAAGAAAGAAATGAAAACCTCCAGAGAAGATAAAAATAATATCATTATACAAAACATTATTTCTTATGTTTAATTTTACTAACATTAACTGACTTTCTAGCTATACAAATAAAACAAATAAGTAATAACACAAATAATAACAGGTAAAAACTGGATCTACATGGTGTCTTTCTTGCTATTGATACATATGAAGTAGAATAATATTTGAATATACACTGTGATATGTTAATTGTGTGTATTGTAAAACTTAGGAAAATAACTAAAAACATAGGTATAAACAATAAGCTAAGCGTGTACTTTAAGCAGAATCATAAAGAACATTCATTTAGTATCTGCAGAAATGGTAATAAAGATCAAGTAACAAATGGAACAAGTAGAAAACAACAAATAAGTTGGTAGAAGTATATCCAACTATATTAATAACTGGATTACATATAAATTGTTAAAATATCCCAATTTAAATGAAAGAAGTTTCCAGATGGGACACAGAATAAGACATAACTAATGGTTATATGGAATAATGTTCTTTTAAATATAAAGATGTAGATAGTTTAAAATTAAAAGGTTGGAAACATATTTACCATAAAACCTCAAGTTAACAAATAACTGGATTGGCCACATTAATATAAGACGAAGTAGGTTTTTTTTAAAAAAAGAATATTACTAGGGAGAAATATGGGTATTACATAGGAATAAAAACCATTGGTTTACCCATGATTGGTTTACCATAATGATCTTAAACATTTAAGCACCTACCAATGACGCTTAAAAATACATGAATGAAAAACTAATACAATTGAAGAAGAATAGACAAAGTCAAAATTACAGCTGAAGAGCTAAAGACTCTTCCTTCAGTTACTGATAAAAACAAGTAGGAAGCACATAAGTAAGGATATACAAGACCTTACAACCTTGTCAATGGTTCTAATCTATTTGACATTTTTAGATCAAGCTACACAATAGCACCAGAATATGCATTCTTTTTAAGTACACATGTAACATTCACAAAGATAAACCATAATATGGGCCATAAAGCAAAAAGTTTCAAAAATTGAAAATATAAAAATCATATTCAATAATATTTTAGAATGCTTAAAAACAAACGAATGAACAACAACAATAAAAAACTAACAATCAAAAAAAACAAATACTGATTACTCTACCAAATACTGATGAAGATGTGGAGCAACATCGTTGGTGGAATTATGAAATGCTACATCTACTCAGGAAAAAAGTTTAACATTTCTTATAAAGTTAAATATATACTTGCTATGAATTATATAACTCAATCCTGGATGATGAAGAGAAATAATTATGCAAATATATGAAAATATCTGTACAAGAATATTTCTTTTATCTTTATTATAATTTCCAAAGCTTAGAAAAAAACTTAAGTTTGTCAATTAGTGATTGGATTTTTAAAGATTCTGATAAATCCCTACAGTGGAATACTACTTAGCAGTGAATAGGAAGGAAGAAGTCTGGTTCTGGCCAGAAGATAATAAGGTAAAAATATCTGTACATAACATGCAAGCATAGGAAGATTTTGAAATGTGGAAAGAAGAATGTGGCAGAATACAAAGAGGACTTTGGGACTTCAGGAACAACATGGCACTTATTACCATGAGTTTTCTAATTAGCTTTCGTATATCTTAAAAGAGTACTACAGCAGTCTCCAATCTGGTACCAGCAACAGGCACAAAGAGAAAAATCATGATGAAAAACCTATTTTCCTTAACCAGAAGACCAGAAAAGGCATGGCCCAACATAGCAGAAAACATTTTACAACACCCATCCTATTCCCACCAAACACCAGAGAAAAAGCTTCTCTTCCAGACACACAATTTCAGTGAAGTCAAGAAGGCAGCTAATCTTGCACCCAGCCCTGGACCCCACCAATATAGTCTGGATATTTGTTCCACCCAAATATCATGTTGGGATGTAATCCCAAGTGTTGAAGGTGGGGGCCAGTAGAAGCGTGTGAGTCATGGGGCCAGATTCCTCATGGTTTGATGCTATCCTCTTGATAATGAGTTCGTATGAGATCCGATAATTTAAAAGTATGGAGCACCTCCCACCGCCTCTCTTGCTCCTGCTTTCACCATGTGATGTGCCTGCTCCTGCTTCACCTTTTATCATTAGTGAAACCTTCCTGAGGCTTCCCCAGAAGCCAAACAGATGTCAGCACCATGTTTCCTGTGCAGTCTGCAGAATCATGAACCAATCAAACCTCTTTTTAAAATAAATTACCCACCCTCAGGTATTTCTTCATAGCAATGCAAGAATGGCCCCAATATACATCCCAAATCAAGATGTGATTTTTTTTTTTTTGTCTTGGTAGTGTTACTGAAACTCAGGGGCAGTTGATCTTGCATCTCCTGGCTGGTAGAAATGGGTTCTACTACAATTCTCCAAACAACAGAGTTGTGTATGTAATGGCAATAGTACTCAGAGGCTAGATGAGCTTCTAAACTCATATGGTAGCAATCAGACTTCATGAAGCTGTGCAAGGCAGGTAATTATTCACCATTATGCTTCACCACCACTCATTTTTCTTAGTGGGGACTAGCGGAGAGCTGAGTTTCTAATCCCACCAGACATCAATGAGACTGAACAAAACAGTTGACTTGTTCACTTTCTAATCACCCCTGGAGTTAGTGGAACCCACTGGGAAGCTGAATTGCTATACCTGCCTGATATCAGTGAGGCAGAATGGGGTGTTAAAAGATGAGGTTTATTAGCATTCCACTAGCTTCCTTCCCCTCCCTTGGTGTCAGCTGTATTCACTAGGGTGTTTAGTTTCCATACCCAAAAAGCAGCAACAAAGCAGTGAGAGTCAGCCCTCTACTTATCTCCTTCTTGGGGACAGGAGGACACATCAGGGAGCTGAACTTACCCTTCTTTTCGGAGGCAAGGTGGTGGTATAAGTTAGTGACCCACTTTCAATGAGAAGATATCGGCAAGGCTAAGCAGAGAGTTAAGGCTTTCCTCCATATGTCTTTAATAAGACAATGGGAGTCAGCATTCAAATTTGATCTGAATGGTATTGGTAGGGCCCATCCAATAATTGAACATGCACAAAATCAACAGAGGCCAACATAAGATGAATCATAGGTTGAGGGTAACTGACAAGAACTTTAAATCAGCCATCACAAAAATACTTCAAAAAGCAGCTACTAATTTTAAATAACTCCACAAAAAAGATGTTATAAAAAAACAAATGAAAATTATAGAAGTGAAAAATACCATAACTGAAATTAGGAAAAAAATAAAAATAAAAACCTCACTGAATGGGCTCATCCAGAGTCAAGATGACAAGGAAAGGATCAGTGAATTTGAGGACAGATCAATAGTATTTACCCAATGGGAGAAACAGAAAGAAAACTAATTAAAAACAAAAATGAAAAGCTACTTAGCACTTTGTGGGATGACAAAAAAACTAAATTTATATCCTCAGTATCTCAAAAAGAGATCAGAGACAAAGTGGAACCAAAAAGTGTTTAAAGAAATAGCGCATATATCTTCTCAAATGTACAGGGACACATAAACCAACAGATTCAGGAGCCTAGGAGAAGTCCAAATAGAATAAACACACACAAAAACATGCCAAGACATATCATAATTTATGGTTTCAAATCTATAGACAAAGAAAAGTCTTCAGAGCAGCCAGAGACAAAATACACATTATTATGGGAACACAGATATTTGAATGACAATGAATTTATCTTCTAAAACTATGAAGGCCAGTTTGAAGTGGAATTGGGCATTTCAGGTGTTGTAAAAATTGCCAAGTATAAATTCTGTTTCCAGCAAAAATATTCTTCTGGAATAAAGAGGAAAATAAGATATTGTCAGATGAGGAAAAACTATATGTTTTTGCTAGCAAATCTATTCTTAAGGATTGGCTAAAGGAAGATCTATAAAGCAGAAAATGATAAAAGAAGGCTAGGAACTTTAAAAAGAAAAAACATCAGCATGAATAAAAATGGGCATAAATATCATATAGTATCCTTGCCCTTGAGAATTTCTTAAGTTATATTTTATGGTGAAGCAAAAATTAAAACAATATTTCACATATTGCTCAATGTATATAAATACTTCATATGATTATATTTTTAATGTTGGAGGATAAACAGATGTAAATCAAGTAAGGATTTTACACTTCATTCAAATCCGGCCACTGCACTCCAGCCTGGGCGACAGAGCGAGACTCCGTCTCAAAAAAAAAAAAAAAAAAAAGTGGTAAAATCTTGATACCTGTAGACTATGATTAACTACATATTATAATATCCAGTGTAACAACTAAGAAAACTATACAATGTGATACACTCAAAAACACTGTAAGTCAGTCAAGTTACAACTCTAAAAAATATCAGGTAAGTCTCAGGAAGGTATGCAAAGAAAAATGGAAGAATGACAAGCAGGAAACATAAACAGAAAGCAAATAAATAAAATGACAGACTTTAGCTTTACTATCAATACAAATAATTACCTTAAAAGTAAATAGTCTTTGTATAGTAATTAAAAGACATAAACTAATTTTGTGGATGAAAAATCGTTCATCAATATGCTGTCTGGCCTAACACATTAGCTCATGCCTGTAATCCCAGCACTTTGGGAGGCCAAGGCAGGCAGATCACTTGAGGTCAAGAGTTAGAGACCAGGCTGGCCAGCATGGTGAAACTCCATCTCTACTAAAAATACAAAAATTAACCAGGCATGGTTGTGGGTGCTTGTAGTCTGAGCTATTTGAGAGGCTGAGGCAGGAGAATTGCCTGAACCCAGGAGGGGAAGGCTGCAGTGAGCTGAGATCGAGACAGTGCACTCCAGCCTGAGCAAAAGAATCTCACGTCTGTATCAAAGAAAAAAAAATTATGCTGTCTAAAATAAACACACTATGTGACATTGATAGAATGAAAGTAAAACAATGGAAAATATATGCCTTGAATATATTTATTTTAAAAAGCAAGAGTGACTAACAATTAGATAAGAAGAAGAAAGGAAAGGTATCCAAATGGGAAAGGAAAAAGCAAGGGTATCTTTCTTCTAAGACTACACGATCTTGTATATGGAGAACATTAAAAATGCACACAAAAACTCTTTTAGAATGAATCAACAAATTCAGTGAAGTCGCAGAACATAAAATCAGCTTGAAAAAATTAGGTGCATTTCTCTATGTGAATAATATACAATAAGGAAAAGAAATTAAGGAAACAATTCCATTTTATAAAAGTGTGAAAAAAATACTTAGAAATAAACTTCACCAAGGAGGCAAAATACTTGTACACTGAAAACTGCAAAATATTGACCCCGAAAATTAAGGAAGACACAAATAAATGGAAAGACATTCATATTCATGAGTTGAATAATTAATGTTGTTAAGATGGCAATGCCAGCAAAAGAGATCTACAAATTTAGTGTAATTCCTATCAAATTTTCCAATGATTTTTTAAATACCAAATTTATTCTAAAATTTATATGGAATCTAAAGGGATTCTTAATAGTCAAACCAATTTTGAGAAAAACAGAGCTGGAGATGTCACACTTCCTCATGTTAAAACTTATTACAGAGCTATAGTAATTTAACAGTGTGGTATTGGCATAGAGGCAGTCTCATAGACCAGTGAAATGGAATAGAAAGGCCAGAAATAAACTTTCATATATACAGTCAAGTTATTTTTGACAAGGGTGCTAAGACCACTTAATGGGGATAGACAGTCTTTTCAATAAATGACGTTGAGAAAGTTGGATATTCACATGCAGAAGAATGAAACTGGACTCTTACTATATACAAAAATCAACTGAAAATTGATGAAAGATTTAAATGTGTGTGCTAAAACTTTAAACCCCTTCGAACAAAAGATAGAAGAAAAGCTTCCTGTTATTAGATATGAATTTTTTTTTGCTATTCCACAAAAATAATGGACAACAAAAAAAATAGATACATTTGAGTGTATGACAGTTGAGAATCTTAAGTGCATCAAGGAACACAATCAACAGAGTGAAAGACAACCTGCTGTATAGGGGAAAAATTTGCAAAGCATATAACTGATGAGTGGTTAATATCCAGAATATGAAAAGAGCTACAACTTAACGATGAAATACAACCTAACTTAAAAACAGGCAAAGGAATTAAATAGACATTTCTGGAAAGAAAATATACAAACAACCAATAAACACATTAAAGGATTCTGAACAGTACGAATTATTAAGTAAATACAAATAAAAATCACAATGAGATACCATTTTACAACCATTAGGATGGTTACTATCAAAGTAACAGAAAATAAAAAGTGCTGGTGAAGAAGTAGAAAAAGGGGAACCTTTGTGCATTGTTGGTAGTAATGTAAAATGGTGTGGCAACTATGAAAAATGGTATGGTAGTTCCTCAAAATGTAAAAACAGAATTCCCACATGAGCCAGCAATTCCTCTTCTGGGTATATACTCAACATAATTAAAAGCAGAGTCTTGAAGATACATCAGTACACCCATGTTCATAACAACCTTACTCACAATAAGCAAAAAATAGAAGCATACAAGGGTTCATCAATGGATAGACAAATTGAAGTATATACATACAATAAAATATTATTCAGCCTTTTCAACGAATAAAATTCTGGCATTATATATAAATTAACCTTGAGAGCATTATGATAGATAAAATAAGCCAGTCACCAAAAGACAAATACTGTAAAATTATAATTATGTGAAGTAGTTAGAATAGTTAAATTCAAAGAGACAAAAAGTAGAATGGTGGTTGTCAGGGTCTAGAAGAGGAGGAATTGAGGAGTTGTGTAATGGGAATAGAGTTTCAGTTTTGCAATACGACAACAGTTCTTGGATTCGTTGTGTGAATATACTTAACACAACTGTACAATATTATACAATAAAAATTGGTTCAGATAGAAATTTGATGTTAGGTGTATTTTACCACGATTAAAAATAAAAAGTAGGAATAGTTATATTAATATGGCATAAAGTAAATATCACAGCAAAGACAATTAATAAAGGCAAAGAAGGACTTTACATGATTATACCAGTATCAATCCACCACAAATATATACCTATACTGAATGCGTAGCAACCAAACAATAGAGCTTTCAAATACATGAAGCAAAAACTAACAGAGATGAATGAAGAAATAGACTTATTTACAATTACAGTTGGATTTAAACACTCAGCAACTGACAGAACTTGTAGTAGACATAATATCCTCAAGAATAGAATAACTGAACAATGCAACAATCAACAGTATCTAATTGACACATATAGAACAGTTCCTTGAACAACAGCAGAATATATATTTGTTTCCTGTGTCCACAGAACATGTACCAAGATAGACCAGGTGATGGACTATAAAACAAACCTTACCAAATTTAAAATAATTGAAATTGTTGATAAATAATTAAAATAATTGAAATGTGTTGTGTAGACAACACATTCTATGACCAAAATGGAATCAAAGTAGCAACTATAATGAAATACAAAAAACTAAACAATTGGAAATTAAATTATGCATTTCTAAATAATTTATAATAATTAATGAGTGAAGAAGTAGTCTCAAGGGAAATAAAAAATATGTGAACTACATAAAAATGAAAATATACATGTTAAAACAGGTGGAATACAGCTAAAGTGATATTGAGAGAGAAATTTATGCCATTAAATGCTAACATTAGAAACAAGGAAATGTCTCAAATTGGAGATCTAATTTCTTACCTAAAGAATATAGAAAAGGAAGAGAATAATAAAGCTGAAGCAAACGGAAGGAAGTAAATCATAAAGATAAAAACAAAAATCAATGAAATGAAAAGCAGGAATAAAATAGGAAAATCAATTAAACCAAAAGCTATTTCTTTAAAACCGTCAACAAAATTGGTAAAACTTTAGCACAACTGACAGCTTAAAAAAAAGAAGACAACAAATAAACAATATCAGGGATGAAACAGGAAACAGCATTACAGATTCTGCAGGTATTAAATAGATAATAAGAGAATACTGTGAACAACTGTATTCTCATAAATACAAAAATATAGAAAAAATTGATCAATTCCTTAAAAAAACACAAACTGCCAAAAATAAATTTAATAACATTATATAGGTGACAT
This sequence comes from Theropithecus gelada, assembly GCF_003255815.1. Lineage (NCBI taxonomy): Eukaryota > Metazoa > Chordata > Mammalia > Primates > Cercopithecidae > Theropithecus > Theropithecus gelada. Next base: position 144,196,832 of record NC_037689.1, on the reverse strand, counting down.
AATTTGTCCTATAACCAACAAAGAGAATTAATTTGTAATTTAATAAGTCTCTTATCTGTCACCATGTGAGACATGCCTTTCAACTTGCATCATAATTGTGAGGCACCCAGCCACGAGGAACTGTGAGCTTATTAAACCGCTTTATTTTCTAAATTTCCCAGTCTCGGGTATGTCTTATGAGCAGCATGAAAATGGACTAATACAGTAAATTGGTACCAGAGGCACCCTGATTTTTCGGTTCCAACCTTTAGAGCTGTGATAAATAAATGTTTATTGTTTAAGCTACCCAGTCTATAGGATTCTTTTATAGCAGTCTGAAATGACTAAGACAATTATGTATGTCTATTACCTAGAAATTCTATTCCTGAACATACACCTTAAAGAAACATAGGCAGAATTCCACAAAGGGTCATGAGCTATTAACAAGGCTCATAGCGGCACCATTAGTAGCAGTAAGGAACAGCGTCAACATAGGTTACACTCAAAGGGGGAAGAAAATGAACAAGCACGATGCAACATTAAAAGCAATGAAGAAGAGATGCATATAGCAGCTTAAGTACAATGCTACACTTTCACACATGCACATGTTTAACAAAGCCATATGTTTAACAAGAATAAAAACATGAAAGAAAATCATTCAAACACATCAGGTGTGTCACATGTAGGTGCCTTTTGGTGGGAAAGAAATTAGTAAGAGAAAATAGGAAGACAGAAAGAAAAATCCAATAAAATAGCGAAATAACCTTTCAAAAATCAATAATGATAATGTGGTCAGAGTCCAAGAATAGGATAAAAGTAAAGATAAAAGCAACCTTCATAAATAGACAGTAAATTCTAATCCCTTTCTATCAATTGCAGGGCTAGGAGAAATTAATGAAAATAAGCTGCCTTTAATGCCAAATGTGATAGGTAGAAAGATATTTTTTTCGTGGGAACTGTCTTTTGTTTGTAGAATTACTCACTTCTCCACCGACATTGAAATATAGCCATTTTTTTTTAGAGGGATTTTTGGTAAAATATCAAAAATAACAGCTAATGACTTAGGGAGGGAGAATGCAGAATAAACCAATGAGTAGGTGTGGCCTTGGGGAATAGATGAAAGGAAACTGCTATGTGGGCCACCACAATTGAACATGGGTATATGAGGAGGGATGGTAGTTCATGTTGGGAAGGCATAGAAGAGGCTGTTACAGAAAAGCCTCTTTTCTACCACCAGGCTATCCTTGCCTTTATATCACCCCCCCCCCCCCAAGACAGAGGTGGCAGGAGTGGTACATTCTGATGACTAAGACTCCCCAGGTACCTCCCCACCCCTCTCTCACATAGAGGTGACAAGAGTAGTGCTTTGTGATGTCTTAGTGTCCCTTAGCTCTCATTGGCTGGGAGAGTGCCTTGCTGACCAATCAAAGTTGAAGGGTGTGGCCCCTCATTGTGCTGGGAGGGGTATACATTGGATGATCAAGAGCTCTGATCAGACCACTGGGACACTTCAGCATGGCAAAGGTGACCAGTGAACCACAGGAGCCTAATGAAGGTGTGGACAAACAGACCCCACCAATCCCAAGTACCAAAGGGAGGAAGAAGGGGAAGACTCCCTGTCAACGAAGGTCCAGATGTGGCGTTAAGGTGAGATGATCCTGCCCGAGCCCCTTCTCTTTGCCCCGCTGATTCCGCCACCCCAAGACTCCTATCCTTTCCTTGCCTCACACAAACCCCCTCCTCAACTCACTCCCTTCTCATGAAGCTCAGTCCTATGCATTTCCCACCGTCTTTCCCAAAACCAATGCCCTCTGGCCTGACTGTGATCTCCCTACAGGGCCTAAAGACCACCATGAAGGCGAAAAGACCCCTTCAAGGGAGCACCAGCAAAAAAGCCTCTGAAAGTAACACCCCTACAGGAAAACCTAAGAAAGCTAGAGGAACAATACCGCGTGGTCACTATCGCCGGCTGAAAGAAAAAATGAAGAAAGAAGAGGCCGACAAAGACCAAGAGACTGTGGAGAACGCCACCGTTTCAAGTGATGACCCGAGCAGCCAATAATTTCAAAGGGAGAAGAGAGACCTCAGCTCTGTGATATCTCTAGAGGTCTGCCACTGAAAAGTCATCAAACATACAGACAGTGAATTCTACACCAACAGGTTAAAACCCTGAAAATAAAATCAACCTGAATCCAAAGGACATGTCTCTGTGAGTTCTTTGATGGTGGGGAAGGAAGGAGTGACGGGAAGAGGGAGGTGTGTGTGAGAAGGCAGGGAGGTGGCTTCTGTGGGGTTTGAGGCCAGACCAACAGGTCCACAGCTGGAAACTGGGGGATAAGGTCTGGCTCAGGACTAGGCACTGAAGATAAATTTCCTGAAAACTTTAATACACACAGAGTAAAGGGGGTGGGTGTTTCTACCTGTGTGTGTTTTGGTGGGGAAAGAGGGGCGCGACTTCAGTGTATTGATTGTCAGAACCTGTATGGGCTGAGGTGTGTGGGCGGCAGTACCATCCCCCAAAATAGACAAATAACCTGCAGGCCATCTACCTCATAATGGTAGGTATGAGATACACCCCACCCTATGATATAAGCAACCAAATGCCTTTTAAAGGGCCAAACATCTCTAAAAGTTACCAGCAGCACCTGAAGGACTGAAATAATGGTTACTAGATGCCACAAATCCAACACTGACTAGCTCACCTTCTTAAGAAGCTTAGGGTGGAGCAGGGTAATGGGAGTGGTCTACCTCTAGGGCAGGCAGTGAATGAGAGCAGTGTCTACACAGAATTTTAAAACAAGATAGCTCTCTCTCTCTCCATCTTTTATTTTTATTTTTCCAAAGTTGTTTTTATCCCTAAAGAGAATATCATTTTTCAACAGCTTTACTGAAGTATAATTGACATATGACAAACTGCACATGCTGAAAAAGTATACAGTTTGATGAGTTTTGTCACATCTGCACTTGTTAAACCATCACAACTATAAGAGTGAACAAACCCATTACCCCCTGAAGTTTTCTCATGCCCTTTGGCAATTCTTCCCTGCCCTTACCTCCACCATCATTCTAAAAAAGATTTGTTCACTATCTGTTTCCATTTTCTAAAGGTTTATAAGAATAGAATCATAAGGTATGTACTCTTTTTTTTTTTTTTTTCTAGTCCAGCTTCTTAGAACTATCTTTCCTTCCCAAAAATACTTTGTTTTGTTGGTTTACTTTTTAAAAGATTGCTGTGGTCAATATGTTTTAATCATGTGTCTATGGGAGTGGTCTAAAAACAGCACAATTTCTCATTATATTTTAATGAAGACTTATTGTATTCTACAAGGAAATTAATGCAGATAATTTCCTGTTATACCATTGGCCTCAGATATCACCTGACTCAGTTGCTTTTTCCTTCTAAAGCAAGCTCCTAAGGATCTGGTATTTCTTGCAGTGCACTTTGAGCCATAATCCATGGTCCTGTATGACACACATACACCAGCATTTAAACAATATTTCTAAAACAATAATAGTACAGCGATTGATTTTAAAATAAAAGAATAAATAATCTGAGTTTTTCATGTGCTGTCTTTCCATGTGACCACTAGTTTGGATGATGCCTAAGTTAATGAAACAAAGTATGAATGACAAGGTATAAATGTTTGAGAAGTTCAAATCTTTGCTTCATTTAAACAAAAAATACTTTGTAAATTTGAACTATATCTTTAAAAGTAAACTTTATTCTTCTTTAATTGTTTAATAGTTATTTTAAAACTACAGACCAATTCAAGGAAATAAAATGTTACATATTTGGATAATTTATTAATTGACTAATTTGTCCATTTTGCATGATTTTTAGTTTTCTTAAAATACCATTTTATATTTTACTTTTACTAATACATGTATGTATAATGCTCACTAGAAACACACCATATTTCTTTATTAATCCTTATTATTTCTTGTTTTAATTTATTATTATTACTGAAAATATGTTCTACTGAGGAGGGGGCATTAAAAAGCATTTCCCATTTGGTTTTAAATACATTAATTATGTCAAAGGTAGAACACTTTTTTCTTCAAATACTTCACACTTTGGTCCTAGTGTCTGGCATCTTTTGGTTTTGTTTTAAACAGCTTTATTGAGATATAACTGACTATAATATACAATTAATTAGAGTTGACACATACACACCTGTGAAACCATCACCACAATTAAAATAAGAACATTATCCATCACCACATTGGGTGTTTTCTTTTCTTTTTCTTTTTTTTTTTTTTTTTTTTTGCCACCTTGTGTTTTTTCCTCCCACTTCTTCCCAATTCCCAATCACTGATCTGCCTTCTGTCTCTACAGGTTAGTTTACAATTCTAGAGTTTCAGATTAATGGGATCAGCTTATGTACTTAATTTTATCTAGCTTCTTCCATTCAGCATAATTTTGAGTGTCATTAATGTTGTTTCATACATCAGTATTATATTTTTTATGTTAGTTTTTATTATTTTATCGAGAGTTTATCAGCACTAAAATGATACCCCAAACTAACTTGAATTTTATTTTTTCATGATAATTGTAGATTTACAGGCAACTGGGAGAAATAGAGAGATGCCTTATACCCTTCACCCAGATTCTCCTGATGGTAATGTCTGCTATAAACATAGTACAGTATCACATTAATAGATCAACATCAATAAAATCCATTTACCTCATTCAGATTTCACTAGTTTTACATGCACAAATGTGTGTGTAGGTATGTGTGTGTTATGTTCTATGTAATTTTATCACCTATAGGATTTTTCATAACTACCACTATTGTCAGGATACACAAAATTTACATCATGAAGAACCCTCACACTAACCACTTATAACCACAGCCACTTCTTCCCCTTCCCCATCCCTGGAACTCAGTAAATTGTTCTTCATCTTTCTAATTGTATCATTATAGGAATGTCACATAAATTGAATAATGCACTATGTAAACTTTTGAGATAATTTTTTTTAATCAGAATAAAGATCTTGAGACCCATTCAAGTTGCTGTGTGCATCATAGTTGTTTTTGTTTGTTTGTTTATTTGATTGGTAAGTAATATTCTGTGGTATAGATGTACCACAGTTTGTTAAATACTTATTTACCTGAGGCTGGAACAAAAAGATGTTTAATTAGATTTACGGTTCTGTATGACTGGGGAGGCCTCAGAATCATGGTGAGAGGTAAAAGGCACTTCTTACATGGTGGCAGCAAGAGAAAAACATGAGGAAGAAGCAAAAGCGGAAACCCCTGATAAACCCATGTGATCTCATGAGACTTATTCACTACCATGAGAATAGCACAGGAAAGACCGGCCCCCATGATTCAATTACCTACCCCTGGGTCCCTGCCACAACACGTGGGAAGTCCAGAAGATACAGTTCAAGTTGAAATTTGGGTGGAGACACAGTCAAACCATATCAGGTATGTCTTTATCAGCAGTGTGAAAACGGACTAATACAATGAATTTTTAAAATAGAAATACTTAGGCCTATATGGTTTCATTGGAACATTCTACCAAATACTTAAAAAAGAGTTAGTGCCAACTTACAATTTCTATCACAAAATTGAAGAGAATGGGACATTTTGCATCTCATTTTATGAGTTCAATATCACCTTGCAAGCAAAACTACAAAGATAGCACAAGAATAAAGCAGGAAGAATCACCCTACTTCGTATTAAGGCTTAATATATAGCCAGAGTAATGAAGAGAGCATAGTGTTTGCCAAGTGATGGACACATAGGTCAATGAAACAGAATAGAGAACTAAGAAATAGACCTAAACCAATATACCTGACTATTTTTGTCAAAAATGCAAAAGCATTTCATTGGAGGAACAATAGTATTTTTAACAAATGATCCTGGAGAAATTAGACATCCATATTCAAAAAAATGAACCTTGTCACAAATCTCACACCCTATATAAAAAGTAACTTAGAATGGATGGCAGATTGAAATGTAAAATGTAAAAGTATAAAATTGTAGAGAAAATATTTGGTCTCTAAGGCCAAGTGAAGAGTTCTTAGACTTGATATCAAAAGCACGATTCATGAAAGAAGAAATTTGATAAAGTAGATTTCATCAAAATTAACGACTTTTGATCTGTGAAAGGCCCTGTAGGGAAGATGAAAACACGTGCTGTAGACTACGAGAAAATGAGAATAACATATCTGACAGAGGTATTGTATCTAGAATATATAAAGAACTCTCCATATTCAACAGTATAAAGGCACAGAACAATCCAATCAGAGAATTGGCTACAGGTATGATTAATGACTAGAAGATGGAGTGGACCTATACAATTTGCTTATTCCTGAGGTTGTCATATCATGGATGAAATTGACAAAGACCAAAACTAGACTGAAAACCTCCTAAGAAGAGTACAAGAACTAGAGCAGGAGGTGCATAGACTTAAGAAGGAATAGGTCAATGACAGCCAACAACAAGGACTCAAATATCAGAGTAAATTATTCAGGAGCTGTAAAACCTGAGCATGCATTTGATTTCAGTGCTCATGACCAAAGACATTCCTAATAATAACTTATCTGGACTGGGGATACCAGGGCTTTGGGAGTCAGGAAAATATAAACAATTCCATTGAAGAGAAACTCTTTGATGTTCTAACCAAGACTGACTAGTAGGAAGGAGACAGACATTCGACTATCATTAGTGGAGGAAAATAAAGGAGTCAGTGTCTTTTGGCAAGTAAAAATCAGTATACCATTTCTTAAAGCAATCATTACCAGGATATTCTGGGTGTACATTCCATATATTGAGATTATTTGTATCTATCTGTAATTTCACAGGTCATTTCTTTTGACCTGATTCTCACTTTTCAAGAGGCAACAATTCAAAGGATTTTAACATAAAAAGATGAAGTAAACAATGTTACTAAAGAGATACATTATACCCATATTTTCGATCAGATGTTCACATACTGGCCTGGGCCCTTGTAGAACCTAGCTTCAGTGTTAGGTTCCGTTGTTTGAAAGGACTTACCGCTATTATTTCCCTCATGCTTATTTAAATAGTGTAGCCATTAATTATGCAGCTCAGAAGTATGTTTGCACACATGATTCCAGAAACTTGTATAAAAGAGATATGGCCGATGGAATTATTAATTTTCAGAGCATTATTCTGTCTTCTCAAGTACCACTAATGGGCCAGAGCCTGGGTGAGGAGAGATGGCAAGAACCTTTCTAGTGAACGTTAGTTTGAAATGATTGGCTAGGCATTTCTTCATTATCAAGTATGATTGCTATTCTTTTTCTGATTGTCCAAGGAGCGGATAAGCCAGAGATTATTGATGTGCTGCTGAACACAGAAAAAATTCCCCAGAAACCAGTATAGTGTGTCTGTAAAATTTCCTCTAGGCTTTTATGATTATAAATTTGAAAATATCAAGTGAATCTATGACAAGGAGCTTCAGAATTTAATGTTCTTTACCTACAACTACAGGCTAATCATATTGTTAACATTCACATGTTGTATAGTATGCTACGAGGACAGAACTCTGTTGTAATACACTGTCAGACAGATATGACAAAGAAATCCAGGATAAAGTTATTTACCAGAAACAAAGTTCAGGGTATATGGGAGGTAGTTTTAAATAAAGTTTGGAGGTAGTACGGTTGTTGTGGTAAATTATCAATATAATGCTTGATTGTATATATTATAAAACCAAAGATGGACAAAGACGGAATGGAGAAATTTTATTTTTTCTGTCATAAAACAGACCAAAACCTTTGTACAAGGAGGGAAAACAGGTTTTTCGTCCAGATTTTTCTTTTTGCCTGTGCCTGTTGCTGGTACCAGATTGGAGACTGCTGTAGTACTCCTTTAAGATCTATGAAAGCTAATTAGAAAACTCACGGAAATAAATGCCATGTAGTTCCTGAAGTCCCAAAGTCCCCTTTGTATTCTGCCATATTCTTTTTTCCACATTTCAAAATCTTCCTATGTTTACATGTTATGTACAGATATTTTTACCTTATTATCTTCTGGCCAGAACCTACTTTTCTTCCTTCCTATTCACTGCCAAGTAGTATTCCACTGTAGGGATTTCTCAGAATTTTAAAAAATCTAATCACTAACTGATGAACTTCAGTTTTTTCCTAAGCTTTGGAAATTATAATAAAAATAAAAGAAACATCCTTGTACAGATTTTTGTGTATTTTTACATTATTATTTCTCTTCAACATGCAGTAGTGAGTTATGTAATTCATAGCAAGCATATATTTAACTTTATAAGAAATGTTAAACTTTTTTCCTGAGGAGATGTAGCATTTCACAATTCCATCAACCATGTTGCTCCACATCTTCATCAGCATTTGGTAGAGTCGGTGATTTTTTGTTTGTTAGATTTTTATTTCTGTTCATTGGTTTCTTTTTAAGCATTCTAAAATATTACTAAACATGATTTGTATATTTTCAATTTCTGTAATTTTTTGCTTTATGGCCCATATTATGGTTTATCTTTGTGAATGTTACATGTGTACTTAAAGAGAATGCATATTATGCTGCTATTGTGTAGCTTCATCTACACATGCCAAATAGGTTAGATCCATTAACAAGGTTGTTAGGTCTTGTATAGCCTTACTTATGTGCTTCCTACTTGTTTTTATCAGTAACTGAAGGAAGAGTCTTGAGATCTTCAACTATCATTGTGGATTTGTCTATTTCTTCTTCAGTTCTATCAGTTTTTCATTCATGTAATTTTAAGCATTGTTGGAGGTGCCTCAATGTTTAAGATCATTATGTTTTCTTGGTAAATCAGTGTTTTCTATTCATATGTAATATCCATCTTTCTCCCTAGTATTATTCTTTTTTACAAAAAATCGATTTCATCTTATATTAATGTGACCAATCCAGTTATTTTTTAACTTGAGGTTTTATGGTAAATATGTTTCCATCCTTTTAATTTTAAACCGTCTACATCGTTATATTTAAAAGAACATTCTTCCATATAACCTTTAGTTATGTCTTATTCTGTGTCCTATCTGGAAATTTCTTTCATTTAAATTGGGATATTTTAACAATTTATATGTAATCCAGTTATTGATATAGCTGAATATACCTCTACCAATTTACTAGTTGTTTTCTACTTGTTCCATTTGTCACTTACTTTATATTACCATTTCTGCAGATACTAAATGAATGTTCTTTATGATTCTGCTTTAACTACACTATTAGTTTACTTTTTGTACCTATGATTTCGTCATTTTTTAAAGGTTTACAATACACACAATGAACATATCACAGGGTATATTCAAATGTTATTCTACTTCATATGTATTAATGTTACTCTACTTCATGTGTATTAATAGCAAGAAAGACACCAGGTAGATACAGTTTTTAACTGTTATTGTTTGTGTCATTACTTATTTGTTTTATTTATACAGCACAATATATTGTTACTACTGTTACTTTAGAAATTCAGTTATTTTTAGTAAAGTCAAACATAAGAGATAATGTTTTATATGATGATATTTTTATCTTCTCTGGAGCTTTTCATTTCTTTGTGTACATTCAAATTCCTGCTTGATATCATGCTCCTTCTGCTTTAAGAACTTCCTTTGTCAATTCTTTCAGTGCATCTCTCCTGATAGAAAATCTCTCAGCTGTTTTTGTCTAAAAGTATATTTGATTTCATCTTATTAAAAAATGTTCAATAAGCATAGAATTCTAGATTGACAGTTTTATTGTATTTATACATCAAAAATGACTATTTTTTTCTTTTTTTCATTGTTTCTGGGGAGAAGTCTGTAATAAGTCTCATATTTTTTACTCTGAGTGTAATTTGATTTTTCTCTTTGGTTTGTCGCAGACAGAGAGAAAGAGATGGGAAATGAGAAAAAAAGAAACAGAGAGGTGGAGTTATGTATCTTGCTTGCATTTGTGGATTGAATGTCTTTCTTTATTTCCGGAAAATTCTTGACCATTGTCTCTTCAAACATTTCATTTACACTGTTCCTTTTTTTCTTTTCCTGGAAATACAACTACACTTATAACGTGTATGTTAGATTTATTGATATCACCTCAGAGCTCCTGGATATGCAATTCTCTTCCCTTTTTACATGCTTTTAAAAATATTTACATGCAGGTTGGATAATTTATATTCATCCATTTTATGTTCCATGATTATTTCTTTGGCTATATAATGTCAACTTATAAACCTCTCATACTAATTCCTTATCTCTGATATTACGCTCTTTTTTCTCTAGAATTTCTATTTGTGTCTTTCTCATAATTTCCATGTTTCTGCCGAAATTCTCTAGGTGTTTATGCATGTTGTCCCCATTTTCTATTAGATTATCATATTCATATTGGTTATTTAAAAATCTTTGTCTGCTTCTTTCAACATCTGATTGATCTCTGAATTTGATTATATTGATTTGTCTCTTCAAAATGGGATGTTTTTGCTTTTTTTTTTTTTTTTTAGTCTTGTAATGTTTTTAGTTGAAAGCCAAACATCTTCATATGTAGAATAAGAAAGACCAAGGCAAATAGCATTTACATCTGGAAATTTATATGTCCTTTTCAGGAAATTCATGTGGGGAACTAAATTAATCTAGTCAGGAGTTAGGTTGAGGTTTTATGTTTTATTTTTTTTATGGTTACCTTGTGGGTATTCACTGGCGACATCCTCTATCATTAGCTTGTCTTGAGATTGAGTGCTGGGAGTTTCTGTAGAGGTTTTCTCAAAGTTTGTGCTATATCCTTAGCTTTCTGATGTCTCTATATGTCTGCTGTATACAGGGAGTCTCTGCATAATTTTGCCAGTAAACTAGTGGTAGACGGCTCTTGCTGGTTATTTATGCTTGATAGGTTAGGGACATGGAGAGAGAGTTCTCCATTGTTCTGGTTCAAACTCAGTCTCAGTTAGGCCCTGTGAACCTGGTCTTCAGATGTGTGTTTCTCAGTTTTCCGATCCATATTCCTTATGGCAGCCAAACCTGAATCTTGTATTATGAGTTTTGTGTGGGAGATAAATTTCACTCCACCTTCCAGCAGCAGGAGACTTCTATTGGGATTGATAAGTAATCCTGGGCCCTGTACTGTTACCTACCATTCCTCTAGACATGAAGAGTTTTACCTTTCCTCTGTCCTCCCTCTAGTAACAATCTGTCTTTACCTGTGCCCTGGGGATGACACCGTTTACTGCCCTTTCACCAGCAAGTTAAGTATTTTGAAACAAGATTCAAGCAGTGGTTGATGCAGGACTTCGTATCTTTCCTGTAGTGGCATCTGATCCCTTGTTGTATGCTTGTACCAACAAGGGAGGTTCTCTCTGGTCCCCTGCCCTGCCTCCAATCTTTCTCTTGAGAAAATATTGAAGATCCATGAAAAAAAAGAGCCCAAAAGCTAATTTTAATTCATTTTGTGTCTGTTCGTTCCAGGTGTTTGTTACTGTCAACTAACACACACTCAGCCTTAATTAATTCATTCAGAATGTTTCTGATGTTTTCTTACCTACTCTAATGACAGTAATATATTATTCTGGTGCTCCGTCTTAGATGAGACAGTATGTGTGTCTCATCTCTCACTGGGGAGAAAGAAGCATCCCTTGTTTGCAATATCAGCTCCCTGATGGACTCAAGAAAAGTTATGCTTTTGTAGTTTATCTGAATCTTTATTATCATTAAGATGTGAGTGTGTTAATTCAATCCCCATGCCTTAAGCAGAAGTGGAACACAGAATCTATACTTTTTTATTGATACATAATATTTATACATATTTATGGGGTAGATGTGATATTTTGTTATATACATACAATGTAAAATGGTCAAATCAGGATATTTAGGCTATCCAACACCTCATTTATCATTTTTTTGTGTTGGTAACATTTCAACTCTTCTCTTTTAGCTATTTTGAAATACACAATAATACTGTGCTGTTTAATATTATAACTTATTTTTTCCGATCTAACTTTACATTTGTAGACATTAAACAAACTCTCTGTAACCTTCTATGCTTTCTAGGCTCTGGTAGCTATTATTCTACTTTCTACCTCAATAAAATCAAAATTTCCCTCCCACATATGGAAAAATGCAACATTTATCTTTCTGTTCCTGGTTTATTTCACTTAACGTAGTGACCTTCAGGTTCATCCATGCTACTGCAAATGGCAGCATTTCATTATTTTGTATGGATGAATAGTATTCTACTATGTATATGTACCACATTGTCTTTACTGATTCATCCATTAATGAACATATGGGTTGTTTCCATATCTTTGCTGCTGTGAATAGTCCTTCAATAAACATCAAAGGGTGCAAGTATCCCTTTGATATGTTTTATGTTTAATTCCTTTTCCTTAAAGAAATACTCAGTAGTGAGAATGCTGGATCATATGGTAGTTCTATTTTTAGGTTTTTGAAAGATCTCCTTATTGTTTTTGTTGCCTATCTTTTTATTTTAAGTTATTTTATTATTTAGGTTCCAGGGTACATGTGCAAGATGTTCAAGTTTGTTACATAGGTAAGCACATACCATCCATTTGACCCAGCAATCCCATTACTGGGTATATACCCAAAGAAATATAAGTCATTCTATTATAAAGATACGTGCATGTGTATGTTCATTGCAGCACCATTCACAATAGTAAAGACATGGAATCGACCCAAATGTCTATCGATGATAGACTGCATAAAGAAAATGTGGTACATATACACCATGGAATACTATTCAGTCATAAAAAAGAATGAGATCCTGTCCTTTGCAGGGACATGGATGAAGCTGGAAGTCATTATCCTCAGCAAACTAACGCAGGAACAGAAAACCAAACACCACATGTTCTCACTTATAAGTGGGAACTGAACAATGACAACACATGGGCACAACACATGGGGAGGAGAACAACACATACTGTGGCCTGTTGGTGGAGAATGAGAGGGGAGAGCATGAGGAAAAATAGCTAATGCATACTGGGCTTAATACCTAGATGATGGGTTAGTAGCTGCTTATCTTTTTTAACCCTTAGTCATAAAATATTTACATAGACCAATGCCCTGAAGTGTTTCCCTATGATTTTTTTCTACTAGTTATGTAATTTTGGGTCTTATATTTAAGTTTCTAATCCATTTTAAGTTGACTTTTGTACATGGTGAGACTAAGGGTCTAGTTACCACTCTGTTTTCCTTACTATACCTTTGAAGTATATTTTGAAGTCAGGTAGTTTCATACCTCCTGTTTTGTTCTTTTTGCTCAGTATTACTTTGACTATTTGGGGTCTTTGGTGGTTCCCTACAAATTTTATAATTGTTTTTCCTATTTTTGTGACAAAACTGGTACTTCATTAGGGAATGAATTGAATCTGTAAATTGTTTTGGGTAGTGTATTAGTCCATTTTCATACTACTATGAAGAAATACTTGAGATTGGGTAATTTATAAAGAAAAAAAGGTTTAATGGACTCACAGTTCCACAGGACTGGAAGACCTCACAATCATGGCGACAAGCAGAGGAGGAGCAAAGGCACATTTTACATGGAGGCAGGCAAGAGAGGGTGTGCAAGCAAATGGCCCTTTATCAAATCATCACATGTTGTGAGACTTAATTCACTATCATGAGAACAGCATGGGAAAACCAGCCCCCATTATTCAATTACCTCCAACTGGGTGCCTCCTATTACAAGTGGGGATTATAGGAACTGCAATTCCAGATGAGATTTGGGTGGGGACACTGCCAAACCATATCATTCCACCCCAGCGCCTCCCAAATCTCATGTCCTCACATTTCAAAATCAATCACACCTTCCCAACAGTCCCCCAAAGTCTTAACTTATTCCAGCATTAACTCATAAGTCCACAGACCAAAGTCTCATCTGAGCCAAGGCAAGTCTCTTCTACCTATGAGCCTATAAAATTAAAAGCAAGTCAGTTACTTTTTTTTTTTTTTTTTTTTTTTTTGAGACTGAGTCTTGCTCTGTCACCGAGGCTGGAGCGCAGTGGCACAATCTCAGCTCACTACAACCTCTGCCTCCCAGGTTCAAGTGACTCTCCCGCCTCAGTCTCCTGAGTAGCTGGGATTACAGGCACATGCCACCACACCCAGCTCATTTTTGTATTTTTAGTAGAAACAGGGGTTTGCCATGTTGGCCACGGTGGTCTCAAACTCCTGACCTCAGGTGACCCGCCCTCCTCTGCCTCCCAAAGTATCAGGGTTACAGGCAGGAGCCACTGCACCCAGAGCAAATTAGATACTTTCTTGATACAATGCACATACAGGCATTGGGTAAATACGCTTATTGCAAATGGGAGAAATTGGCCAAAACAAAGGGGCTATAGGCCCCATACAAGTATAAAATCTAGTGGGGCAGTGAAATTTCAAAGTTCCAAAATGAACTCCTTTAACTCCATGTCTCACATCCAGGTAATCCTGATGCAAGAGGGGGGTTCCCATGGTCTTGGGCAGCTTTGCCCCTATGGCTTTGCAGCGTACAGCCCACATCTTGGCTGCTTTCACAGGCTAGCATTGAGTGTTTGCAGCTTTTCCAGGCACATGGTGCAAGCTATCAGTGGATCTATAATTTTGGCATCTGGAGGATGGTGGACCTCTTCTGACAGCTCCACGAGGCAGTGCCCCAGTGGGGACTCTGTGTGGAGGCTCCCACCCAACATTTCCCTTCTGAACTGCCCTAGCAGAGGTTCTCCATGAAGGTTCTACCCCTGTAGCAGACTGTTGCCTGGACATCCAGTCATTTTCATACATCCTTAGAAATCTAGGCAGAGGTTCCCAAATCTCAATTCTTGACTTCTGTGTACCCACAGGCCCAACACCATGTGGAACCTGCCAAGGCTTGGGTCTTGGACCCTCTGAAGCAATGGACTGAACAGTACATTGATCCCTTTTAGCCATGGCTGGAGCACCTGGGATGTAGGGCACCAAGTCCCAACAGGATGCAGGGCACACAGCACGGGGGCCCTGAACCCTGCCCATAAAATAATTTTTCCCTCCTAGGTCACTGGGTCTGTGATGGAAGGGGCTGCCATGTAGGTCTCTGACTTGCCCTGGAGATGTTTTTTCCCATTGTCTTGGTGATTAGCATTCTGCACCTCTTTACTTATGCAAATTTTTGCAACTGGTGTGAATTTCTTCCCAGAAAATGGGTTTTTCTTTTATCTTGCATCATTGGGCTGCAAATTTTCCAGACTTTTATGCTCTGCTTTTTCTTGAATGCTTTTCTGCTTATAAATTTCTCTTGCCAAATACCCTAAATAATCTATCTCAAGTTCAAAGTTTCACAGATTTCTAGGGTAGAGGCAAAAAGCCACCAGTCTCTTTGTTAAAGCATTACAAGAGTCACCTTTGCTCTAGTTTCCAAACAAGTTTCTCATGTCCATCTGAGACCACCTAAGCCTGAACTTTGTTGTCCATATCACTATCAGCATTTTGGTCAAAGCCATTCAACAAGTCTCTAGGAAGTTTTCAACTTTTCCTCATCTTTTTGTCTTCTTGAGTCCTCTACGTTTCTAGAAAGTTCCAAACTTTCCCACATTTTCCTGTCTTCTTCTGAGCCCTCCAAACTGTTGCAGCCTCTGCCTGTTAACCAGTTCCAAAGTCACTTTTACATTTTTGGGTATCATAATAGTAGTACCCCACTCTATCAGTACCAATTCACTGTAGTAGTCTATTTTCATATTGCTATGAAGAAATACCTGAGACTGGGTAATTTATAAACAAAAAGAGGTTTAATGGACTCACAGTTCCACATGGCTGAGGAGGCCACACAATCATGGCGGAAGGCAAAAGAGGAGCAAAGGCACATATTATGGTGGCAGGCAAAAGAACAGGTGCAGGGGAATTGACTTTTATAAAACCATCGGATACCATGAGACTTATTTACTATCATTAGAACAGCATGAGAAAACCTGCCTCCATCATTCAATTATCTCCCACCAGGTCCCTCTCACTGTGGTATGGTAATTACAATTCAAGATAAGATTTGGGTAGGGATATAAGGAAATCATATCAGGTGGTATGGCCATCTTAACAATACTTATTTTTTGATCCATTAGCATGGGATGTCTTTCCATTTGTTTGTGTTCTTTTCAGTTTCTTCTACCAGTGATTTCTGGTTTTGTTGTAGCGGTCTTTCACTGTCTTGGTTTAATTTATTTCTCAGTGTTTTTTTATTTTTTTGGTAGTTACTGAAATGAGATTGTTTTCATTATTTATTTTTCAGCTAATGTGATTACTGATGTATAAACTATTGGATTTTTGTATGTTGCTTTTATATGCAGCAACATTACTGAATTTGTTTATCAGTTCTAAGAGTGTTTTGTCAGGACTTTAGATTTTTCTATATATAAGAACATGTCTTTGAAAAAGAAAGACCATTTGATTTTTTTCTTTTACAATTTGGATGCATTTCTTTTTTCTTTCTCTTGACTGATTTCTCTGACTCGGACTTCCAATACCATATTAAGTAAGACTAGTAAAATTGACATTTTTGTCTGGCTTCAATTATTAAAAGAAAGGCTTTCAGCTTTCCACCATTCGGTGTGATGTTTGCTGTGAGTTTGTCTTACATGACCTTTATTATTTTGAAGCATGTTCCTTCTATGCCTTATTTGTTGAGTGTGTTCATCACGAAAGGATGTTGAATTTTATCAAATGCTTTTTGCATCTATTGAGATAAATGGTATTGGTTTTGTCCATTTTATTGGTATGATGTATCTCATTTATTGATTTGTTTATGTTGAACCATTTTACATCCCTGGATTTAATTCTACCTTATAATGGTGTATTATCTTTTTGATGTGTTGCTGGATTTAGTTTGTTAGTATTTTGTAAAAAAAAAAAAAAAAAAAAAAAAGTACATTTGTGTTCATCAGCAATCATGGGGAATATTGGCCTGTAGTTTTTTTTATGTTTGCTTATTTGTCTATTTTTGAGGTTTTTTTTTTTTTTTTGTGGTTGTTGTTGTTAAGTTCTTGACTGGTTTTAGTATCATGGTAATTCTGTTCTAATATAATTAGTTAGGGAGAATTTCCTCCACTTCAGTTTTATGGAATAGTTTGAGAGGCATTGATATTAGTTCCTTATAAGTTTGGGATAATTTAGCAATAAAACCATCTGATCCTAGACTTGTTTTTGTTAGAAGACCTTTTGTTAATGATTAAATTTTATAACTCATTATTTTTGGCTTCAGGTTACCTATTTCTTTCTGATTCAAACTTGGTAAGTTGTAAGTGTCCAGAAACTTATTTTTCTCTAGACTTGCCAATTTGTTAGCATATAGTTGTTAATAATACCCTGTAATAATCTTTATGTTTCTGTGCTTATCAGTAGAAATGTCTCATTTCTCATTTCATTTATTTGGATCTTTTCCCCTTTTTCTTGGTCAATCTAGTTAGTTATTGGTTCATTAATTTTGTGGATTTTTTTTTTCAGTTCTGTTACATTGATTTTTTTGTATTTCTAAAAAATTTCTATTTCATTGAATTCCATTCTGATCTTTATTACTTCTTTATTTTTAAGAATTTTGGGTTTGGTTTGTTCTTGATGTGTATCCTTAATAATCTTGTGTTTGGTTATTTCCTTGAGGTGTATCCTTAAGTTATTTATTTAAAATCTTTCTACTTTTTCGTTATAGTGTTTTTTTTTTTTTTTTTTTTTACTATGTACTTCCTTCTTAGCACTGCTCTTGTATCATATAGGTTTTAATATGATGTGTTTTTATTTTCTTTTGTTTTCACAATTTGTTTGATTTTATTTTTAGTTTTTTCATTGACCCATAGGTCATTTAGGAGTAAGTTGTTTAATTTTTATGCATTTGTACAGTTTTCAAAGTTCCTCCTGGTTTTGTTTTCTAGATTTATTCTACTGTGGTTTGAGAAGATAATTTCCATTTTAAAAATTTTTGTTGAGACTTGTTTTTTGGCCTAATATGTGGTTTCTCGTTGGAAAATATTCCATGTTCTGTTGAGAAGAATGTGTACTTTTGCAGCTGTTAGATGATATGTTCTGTAAATGCCTTTTAGGTCTATTTTGTCTAAAGTGCAGTATAAATCCCAATGTTTCTATGTTGATTTTCTGTCAAGATGAATTTCCAATACTGATAGCAAAGTGGTGAAGTACCCAATTATAATTGTGTTGCAGTCTATTTCTCCCTTTCAATCTAATAATGTTCACTTTATATACCTGGGTGGTCCAGTGTTGGGTGCATATGTATTTAGAATTGTTATATTTTCTTGCTGAAATAATTCCTTTATTATAATATAATGACCTTTTGTGTCTCTTTTACATTTTGTGAATTAAAGTTTGTTTTATCTGAAATAAGTATACTTACCCTTGCTAACTTTTGGTTTCCGTTTGTGGGGAATATATTTTTCTTATCTCTTCACTTTCAATGTATATGTGCCTTTACAGGTGAGGTGAGTTTCATGTAGGCCACATGTAGTTAGGCCTTTAAAAAAATCATTCAGGCAGTCTATAACTTTTAAGTAGAAAATTTAATCCCATTTCATAATTCAAGGTTATTATTGAGAACTGAACACTTATTCTTGATAATTTCTTAAATGCTTTCTGATTATTTTGTGTATCCTTGTTTCTTTTTCCTTTCTTAGTGTTTATTATTCTGGTTTGGTGGTTTTCTGTCCTGGTAACATTAGATTTTTTTCTCTTTCTCATTTGCGGATCTCCTGTACCAGTGAGTTTTATACTCTGTGTTTTCATGATGGTAGATACCATCATTTAACTTTTACATGTAGGACTCCCTTAAGCACTTATTATAGGGTTTGTCTATTGGTGATAAATGCCCTCAGTTTTTGCTTGTCTAGGAAAGATTTGATTTCTCCTTTATTTCTGTAGTATAGGTTTACTTGGTACAGTATACTTGGCTAGCAGTTTTATTTTTCTTTCAGCACTTTGAATATATCATTTCTTTCTTTCCTGGCCTGTAAGTTTTTCTGATGATAAATACTATATTAGTCTGATGAGGATTCCTTTATATGTGACATGATGGTTTTCTCTTACTGTTCTTAAAATTATTTCTTTGTCTCTGACTTTTGACATTATTACTACAATGTTCCTTGGAGAAGATCTTTTTGAATTAAATATACTTGGTGGATTTGAACTTCCTGTATCTGGATGTATGTATCTCTTGCAAGACTTGGAAATTTTCAGCTATTATTTTATTAATAAGTTTTCAATGATTTTGCCCATCTCTTGCCCTTCTGGAACTCCTGAAATTTAAACATTTATGTACTTTATAGTGTCAAATATGTCATGTAGGCTTTCTTCATTATTATTTTTTCTTTTTTCTTTATTTTTTTTTTCTTTTGGTTGGATTGATTTATTTCAAAAGATCTGTCTAAGAGTTTAGAAACTATTTATCCTGCTTGAGGTAGTCTATTCTGCATTGTATTTTTTATTTTACTCCATTCCTCAGTTCCAGGATTTCTGTTTGGTTCTTTTTTATGGCATCTATTTGTTGAATTTGTCATCTTGTTCATAAATTTATTATTATTTCTTTGTTTACTTGTGCTTCAGTATACATGTGGGTTTGGTTCCAGGATCTCCAACATATACCAATATCCGCACATACTCAAATCCTATAGTCAGCATTACAGAACTCATGTATATGAAAAGTCTGCCTTCCATATATGTGGGTTTTGCAATGCCAAAATACTGTATTTTTAATCTGCATTTGGTTGTAGAAGCAAAACCTCAGATATGGAAGATTTACTGCATTTATTAAACAAAAATGCATGTGTAAGTGTACCCACATGGTTCAAACCCATGTTGTTCAAGGGACAACTGTATTGTTTATGTGCATTCTGTTATATCTCACTGAATTTCTTCAAAATTATTACTTTGAATTCTTTTTCAGACATGTAATAGATTTCCTTTTCATTAGGATCTGTTATAGGAGAAATATTGTGTTCTTCTAGATGTTACATGTTTCCTTATCTTTTCATGTTTCTTGTGTTCTTATGTTCATATATGTGCATCTGGTGTAATAGTCACTTTTTCCAATTTTATGCAATGGTTTCCACAGGAAAATATATTTTTCTATATATTTATTTATAGTGTTGGCTTGGTAGACTACTCTGGCTTTGATTCTGGGTAGGTACAGTAATGTAGTTTCTGTATGACTTCTTCAGCTACAATCACTGTCAGTGGTGTCTGTTTCTCAGTGGCTTAGGCTGCACTTGTTATTAGAGGCTATGGTGAAGCTTTCCTAGGGATAGTAATGCCAGGAAGGTTAGGCAGGCTGGTCCTTGAGCCTCAAGAAAACTTGCTTATGTGCCAGCAGTGACAGTTGTGGGCTGGGTGGGTGGAAGGGTCCTTGGGCCCCTGGGTGGCATATGTGGCATTGTTGATGGCAGAGGCAGTGGCAGGCCACCATGCAAGCCCCTTTAGTGCTGCACATGGACACTAGCAATGGAAGCAGTGGGCTGGAAATTCCAGTCCTCTAACCCCTGGGTGGTGCATGAAGATGGGTGCCAGTGATGGTATTAGTGGCAAGCTGGGTAGGCCAGTCTTCAGGTCCCTGTGAGATGCACATAGGCATCAGTGTGGGCAGAGTGGACCCATCCACTGCTCTTTGGATGGTGTGCACTGGCACCAGCAAATAGAACGAATTCATCCCCAGAACCCTGAATAACACATGTGGACACTGGTGGAAGTGATCATAGTGACGTTGTCCTTAAGGCCCCTGATGGTACATGTGTGCACTGGTTGCAATGGGTGAGGCATGTACAGAGCCTTTACTTTTAACCACTATGTTGTATTGCTTATCAGGATAGATATTGTTTTCCTTATTCAGTGATGTTTTCAGTTAAAAAGTTCAGAGAGAAAAAAAAAATAACTTTCCAAAATTCAGATACCTACTAAGTGGCACAGAAAGTATTTGAAACAGGACTAATTGGTTCTTAAGCCCATGTATTTTAAAATAAGTCATGATATTGCCCACATCTTTGTAAGAACTACAAATGTGCATTTAAATTTTTGGCCGGAAATATTGCCTAGTAATCTCAAGAGTAGGCAAGGTTACAGGCCTGAATTAACTTTTAATAGTGGGTTATTAGTGAAAATATCGGCACAATCTGCAAAGTCCCTTTACCATCACACTTGGTTTGAAATTGCTACTCTGAACGCTGGTGGATGCACTAATAACTGTGAGCTATTAGTGCTGTTGTTATTGTTGCCTGGAAAATCACAGGAGGATGACACTTTTCACTGATTGCCACAGCCAGAGTTTCCTCTGATGAGATGTGTTTGGTAAATAAAGTTCTAGTTAATTACTTATAATCCTATTTGCACATATGTTCCTGATAATTATCACCAAAGGCAAAAGACCAGTGGATGCTGAGAGCAGAAATACTTAATGGACTGAGTAGGGCAACCTTGTTAAAAAAACAACAGCAACCTGGAAACACCTTTGCCTCACTTCTGCCATAAAGTTGTCTTCATTGTGAGACCTTTACTAGGGTAAGATAAAATAATCACCTTTTTTCCGTTTATAAGGAAGACCTCAATCATTCAGCAGAAATGTATTCGGCATTTACTATGTGCCAAGCACACTTCTGGGTACTGGAAACAATTACATTATGAAAATGACAATCAAATAACTTTCTAATTAAAAAGAAATTGTGTTTTCCAAGACCCTGTCAATTTCACCTAAACTCTTAGGGTTCTTTAAAATTGCCATCATATCCAGCACTCAAACTTGTGATACCACTTCTCTCAGTCCCTGACCCAACAATGTTCCTTTCCTTCCCTTAATGTAGCTGAACCAGGATGGCTTTTTCAAAAGTAATATTTATTCACAATTAGGGAAAGACAGAGGAGATGTACATAAGAATAAGTGAGAACACTTGCCAAGTTTACCAAGTCCAAGCTTCTGTTCCAAATAATGTTGCATTCCTAAGGACTTCAAAAGCACCTGATCTTTGATTCCTACTTTCCCATTTCTCTGCCATTTTTTCCCTCTATCTGAGAGTCAGTCAGCTGCTTACATTGTCATTAACTCACAGAATTGTAAGGAAACCATGTTTGTACTACATGACTTTGAATTTCATCACTTGGTTTTAATCTCCAGACAAATAATTAATTTTCCTAGAGGCAAATGACAAGATGGAAAATGAGCAACTAATCACTATCATTATTAGTAATTTTATTTCCTTTCTAATTTGTGATAGCATATATTTTATTTTCTGTTTCTGATTCATAATTAGACTTTCCAAAATTGTCTATTTCAATTATCTTTCCAATGTGCCAATGCTTGAATTAATTTTCATCTATACTCTCAATATAATAATTTATGTTCTTAAAGTTAATAATTCATTTCTCATAGTTCCTGAATTGTCTATTTTTACATTGCCATAAAAAATACCTGAGATTGGGTAATTAATTTTAAAAAAGGTTTAATTGACTCACAGGTCTGCATGGCTAGGGAGGCCTCAAGAAAATTACAATCATGACCAAAGGTGAAGAAGAAGCAAGGCACATCTTACATGACAGCAGGAGAGAGAGTGCAGAGGAAACTGCCACTGTTAAACCATCGGAACTTGTGAGAACTCCCTCACTATCACAAGATCAGCATTGGGGATCAATCACCTCACACCAGGTCTCTCCCTTGACACTTGGGGATTACAATTTGAGATGAGACTTGGGTAGGTACACAGATGTGAACCATATTATTCCACCTCAGCCCCTTCCAAATCTCATGTGCTTTTCACATTTCAAAACCAATCATGTCATCATGTCTTCCAAGCGGTCCCTCAAAGTCTTAACTCATTCCAGCATTAACCCAAAAGTCCAACTCCAAAATTTTATCTGAGACATGGCAAGTCCTTTCTGACTATGAGCCTGTAAAATCAAAAGCAAGTTAGTTAATTCCAAGATACAATGGGGGTACAGGCATTGAGTAAATGTTCCCATTCCAAATAGGAGAAGTTAGCCCAAATAAAAAGGCTATAGGTCCCATGCAAGTTTGAAACCTTGCAGGGGAACCATTAAATCTTAAAGCTCCAAAATGATAAACTTTGACTCCATGTCTCACACCCAGGTCACACTGACGCAAGAGGAGGGTTCCCATGGTCTCGGGCAGCTCTGTTCCTGTGGCTTTGCAGGGTAATGCCCACCTCCCATCTGCTTTCATGGACTGGCATTGAGTGTCTGCACCTTCACCAGGCACGTGGTGTAAGGTGTTGGTGGATCTACCATTCTGGAGTTTAGAGGGCAGTGGGCCTCTTCTCACATATATTATTTTATATATGTCTTTCATCTTTTTATAAAATCAGCTTTTGTTTTGTGAATTCCCTCATATTTTTATTTTACATGCCATTTATTTTGCCCTTAATTATGGTTTTGCCTCTTATTCTTTTCTGATTTATTCTGTTGATTTCTTTTAACTTTAATTCATTGAAAAGCTGTTATATTTTAATTTTTTCACATATTCAAATTATAATTCAAACCTATACATTTCTCTCTAAGATGGACTTTAGATGCATTTCTCAATTTTCAAGATCAGCCTGTGCAACATACCAAAACTGTGCCTCTATAAAATAAATAGCAATAATATTTTTTAAATTAGATAAATTTACCTCTATGAAACCAAGGATTTTAAGACAAGATGTTAAGCCAGTATGGGCTTCCTCTCCAAACCCAACCAAAGAGGCAACAAAGAAGAAGTCAAGATAATGAAAGTTCTCATACCCACACTTCACACCTGAAATAAATGCCTGAGAAATCCTTGCAGATATACACAAAGTGCTTGAGTCTCAGCATGAAAAGGAAAAGGACCCAAGACAGAGGGATAGGCTGAGGTAGATGATTCTGTTTATATCCATTAATTTTCTCTATATTTCCCTACAGATCCCCAAGGCAGAGATGTGATCAAGGTAGGATAAGTCAGGCTTAGAATTTAAGGTCACCTCCTCAATTGCACTTATGAACTTAGACTTCTACTGGCTCTCCAGACAACTAGCTTCAGAAAACTCAGAGCCTTCATAAAACAATGCTTGCAGAAAAAACAACAAATAAATAATCAAAGTCACCACTAAAATAGTGCTCAAGCCTGGGCACATGGATCAGTACCTGCTGTATTAATGTGAAGCAATCAAAAGGCAGTGTCTAATAATGAATAAATTTAAAAACCTAATAATAAATTGTTTTTGATATAATAATAATACAAAATAGATGACTATAAAGGTATGAGAAAATAATCTGATACATAAAATATTTTACATCACCCAGAAATATTTTTTTAAACATGGTACAATTGGAGGCACTTTTAAAACATGAACACAAATATAGAGACTCCCCCAATCTAGAGGTGAGCATTATCCCCCACTCCTTGAATCTGGGCTATCTTGTGATGGTTTCAACCCATAGAGTACAGTGGATTTCACTCTATGTGCCATTTGAGCCCAGGTCAAAAAAAGTCAGGCAGATTCCCTCTAGGTCTCTTAGAATACTTGCTATCTGGATGCTACCTCTTGGGATGCTTTCTTTTGGAACCCACGAAGCCTAAGCCTAATTATGCATACTTTCTATAGTACTATAATCTACTTTCCAAACTAAGCCCAGCCTTCAGGACATCACAGCCTATGTGCTAGACATATGACTAAAAAAACTCTTCAATTACTTCAACCCCAGTCATTAAATTCTTCCAATCTGAGTCCCCAATAATCATGGAGAAGAGGCAAGCCATTCCTACTGTGCCCTGTCTAAATTTGTGTCCCACAGTATGTAGCAATATATAACTAAAATGACAAAAGTCTTAGAAAATAATAGCTAACGAAAACTTTTAAAAATCTATATGTCTTGAGAGGAAAAATACTAAATAATCCATATGTTAAACACTGAATTCTAATGTAAATTATGTGATATTTTGAGCTTAATAACAATAAAACTGGTATCCATCAAAATTGAGAAATGCATCTAAAGTCCATCTTAGAGAGAAATGTAGAGGTTTGAATTATAATTTGAATATGTGTAAAAATTAAAATATAACAGCTTTTCAATGAATTAAAGTTAAAAGAAATCAACAGAATAAATCAGAAAAGAGTAAGAGGCAAAAACATAATTTAAGGCAAAATAAATGGCACGTAAAATAAAAATATGAGGGAATTCACAAAACAAAAGCTGATTCCATAAAAAGATGAAAGACATATATATATCTTTCATATATGTATATGCCATATATATGATATATATATGATATATGATATGATATATATATATATATGTATGCCATAACTAATCAATATAGCCAATATAACCAGAGAGAAAGAAAAGTTTCAGTAAACAAATCTGAATCTCCACAAAGGGAGGTAAAAGGAGTAGCTCGTGTGATTTTCTTGGTTCTATTCAGATGATTCAGGATAATATTATTTTAACACCACTGAACCTTAATTTCATCTGTAAGGTCCATTTTGGCATGTAATATATAACACAGTCAGGCAGAGAAAAGACACAGAGAAGGCGATGAGGGCCAAAATTCTGCCTACCACACCTCCCACGTCCATGTGGGCCATCAGACTCTTTAAATACTTCTATTGTCAGTCTTGCAAGCTTCTCATCAAAAACTTCAGATCCTCTCCCATTAACAGAAAAAGTTTGTGCTATCCTATTAAGAGAAAAATATCGTGATTGTTTTCAATATCCTTATATCTGAAAAAAAGTTTGTGTTTTAATTTTGTATGATCCTTTGTTTTTCTTGTTTCAGAGGCTAGGGCCCTTATGTTACTTATTTTTGCAGCATCTGAAATATCTAACACTGTGATTTGTGCATTGTGTGTGTTTACTGTGTTCGTTTGATAAGGAAAGAGGGTCGCATAATGGGCTTTGGCGTAATGCAGACTTGCCTTCAAATGACAGCACTGTTATTTATTAAGTGGATGGATGAGTCTGTAACATGTTTAAGTTATTTAAATGTTCAGAGTCTTACATCCTCACTCATCACATAGGGATAATGCCATCTCTCCATTCTTGTAAAGTAGCTATTATTAAATTTAAAAAAAAAACCATAGAAATAGTAATTCTGTCCTTCAACAAACATTTTTTACTATCTCATAATTGTCAAGCCACGTGATTCTCACTGGGTATTTAGTGGTAAATAAGACAGCCTCTTTCCTCATGAAGCTCACAGTCTAGAAGGAGAAATATACATTCAAACTAAACATGTGAATATACATTCCAAGTAAATATTTATGAGTTTCCTTAATATCTGATTATATGAAGCAAACCTGATTGCCTTTAAGAGTTGGTGGATTGTTTGTAACACAAAGGATACATGCTTGAGAGGATGGATACCCCATTTACCATGATGTTATTATTATGCATTGCCTGCCTGTATAAAAGTATCTCATGTACCCCATAAATATATACACCTACTATGTACCCACAAACATTGAAAATTTAAAAAAAAAAAAAACTGATCAGTGGCCTATATATAGAAAATACCAGTGAGTTCCATATAAAACTTGAAGGTTCCCTAACAATATATCCAGCAGATGCCTACCATACTCTGTTACGCACCTGATTGTTCTCTGACCTATCACGTATTTAATCACCTCATACTGGCTATTTATACTCTCTCTGTACTTTTGGAGTAATGTTTCTGGTCAACTGTTTGTTTGGGTCTTAATTTCAGCTTCAATCCTTAATGCTGCTTTTCAAATTAACCATGCTCTTATTCTCTGCATGATAAAGGCTGTTTCTGTCCCCAGACTACACCCAAACCAACCTGTGGTACCCTCAAAGATAAAGAATATGAAGTTTTATGGGGAAATATTGATACTTGGGACAGAAGTGAAAAGCTTCTAATCTTATTTTATGCTTCTTAGTGGATTTTTGTTCCCTCCCCAACCCTTCCTTTTTAATTAACCAAAATAAAATCATAGTATAAGCCTAGGGTTCAAATTTGAGAAAAACATAGTAAAGGATCTCATGAACTCCCTCCTCCAAGTACTCTAAGCTTTAGTCCCCTATTGAATGATCATTTAGTCTTCCTGAACTAGATTCCCTTGTTCCCACAGAAACATCTGTACTGAAATTTGATTTGATGTGACACTTAGCTTTTCTGGAGAATCTGTTTAAATATCATCCATTTGAAAAGCATTTCTGTATTTATTTAATAACGGAAGTTGAAGATAGGTCTTCCCCCATATGTCCTTAGAATTTAGTGTCAAGAAAACAGTTGTTTTGGTAGTTTAAATCGTTTGCTTCCTTTCACCAGAAAATGACACAGTATTGTCCACTGAATCTCTTTCTTGCTTGGACTGCTAAATTAATTTCTCGGTTTGCGTACTTCATTCTTCCTCATTCTCATATTTCTTGGGTAAAATGTGTTTACTCATATATATATGTAAACATATTTGTATATATGTTTACTCATGTTTTTGCATTTTAAATGCACTTATCTAGAAATATTTTCATATTGTGTCTTGGCTTACATTTAGAATTTAAATGTATTTTCACTTATAGGTAATCAGATTAACTCATTTATAGGTAATTAACATATTTTTAAAAAATAAATTTTATTGTGTATATTTAATGTATACAATATGATGTTATGAGATACATATAAATAGTAAAATGGTTACTATAGTTAAGTAATTTAATATATGTATAATCTCGTGTGTACCCTTTCTTTGTGGCAAGAGCAACTAAAATCTATTAATTTAACAGAAATACCTAATACAGTAAAACTTTATAATCTTTATGTTGTATGTTAGATCTCTACACTTGTAGATTTTACACATTTGTAACTTTGGATCCTATGGCCTACATCTCTCTACTGCCATCACCTGTGGTGATTACGGTTTTATTCTCTACCTTTACATATTTGATAATTTTTAGCTTCCATATAGATATCATGCAATTTTTTTTTCTGTGTCTGGCTTATTTCACTTAGCATAATGTCCTCTCAGTTTATCCATGTTGTGACAAATGTCAGAATCTCTTTTCATAAGGCTGAATAATATTTAATTATACACACACACACACACACACACACACGTCACAGTTTCTTTATCCATTTGACTTTTAATAGAAATCTCTTAATTTTTATCTGGAAGATGAGTTATTGCCATGTTAACCCTCAGTTAAATATGCACAAACTCTCATCAACCTACCAGGTCATGAACTACAGATCCCATTTGTTCAATAGTCCAAACTGGCACTGGTTCCCAAAAGAAGTGAGTGACAAGAAGTACTAAGTTCTTTATAGTCAATCTCACTATGTGAAAAAATACAGGCTCCTGAGTTCATTCTTAAAGATAGATCTTTGAAATAGTTTGGCCAAACTAGACAGCCCTGTATAATGCAAAAAAAAAAAAAAAAAAAAAAAAAAATTAAAAGATGAAAATCAAATGAAATATAAAGCAGTTTTGTTTTTTTTTCAAATGAATCTGTAATGACTTCCTAGGTCTTTGCTGTTTTGAGCCCTTGGTTTTCACACCATGGAAAACTTAGTCTCCACATTACACTTGGCGTAAAGCCGTACCCTGAAACCCTATTTAGTGTAAATGCAAATACTTCTAATCTCAACCTCTAGCCCTGCTTGCTATTTTTCTGGAGATAAGAAGCATTCATTTTAACCAATTAGTATTAGCTCAAGATAATTTTTCAAAAAAATTATTTGTAAAGCCCCAATATTTAAAATGGGCAAAAGCAAAATGGCCCCAATGAAGCAGAGATAGGGGATCCTGCGCCCTGTTTTTGACAGATATCTGAATCCTAACCCTCTCTGGTTTTGCAATCCCTATTTTGACGATTCATTGCTCTTAGTATATTTGTTAGGACTGAGAGAGAAAGACGATCAATTAAGAGCTTAACATAGCAAACGGAAATTCATATATCCACATGCAGACACCAATATGTAAGAAAGGCAGGTACACTGAAAAATATTTAAACAAGATATCCGACCTCTCTGAATATTTAAAATAAGTTATATAATAGTGACTGCCTTATAAGATTAAATGTAGTACTGTGGATATTGAAACACAGAAAATGCTTTATAACATTTAGAGAAAAAGATAGAATGAAATCCGGCAAATTGTATCTTCTAATGTAACTTAAGTCATTAAGTTATTGAAATATATTAGTGCTTGCTGGGAATGGTGGTACACCTGTAACCCCAGCACTTTGGGAGGTTAAGGCAGGAGGATAACTTGAGCCCAGGAACTCAAGACCATCCTCGGCAACATAGTGAGACTCCGTCTGTACAAAAAAACCCCAAAATTAGCCAGGGTTAGTGCTGCATGACTGTAGTCCCAGCTACGCAGGAGGCTGAGGTGGGAGGATCGCCTGAGCCATGGAAGTCAAGTCTGCAGTGAGCTGTGATTGTGTCATTACACTCGGCCTGGGTGAGCAAGTGAGACTATCTTAATTCATGAATAATTTTTGTGTAAAGTTTAAATCACTAAGTATGAGCTGAAAATATTTTGGGGTGTGTTTTTCTACAGTATAAAGTTGTTTAAATGTGAATAAAACAAAGGAAATAATATAGTCAGAAAACATTTTCATACTCCTTGCTAAATAGCATTTCCAAAACATCAGTATTCTAAGTAAGACCTACAGGAAAGGTTAAAACACTGTTCCAATGTCTTCTGAATAGATTTTTGAAGATCAACATTTATTTAATTATGTAATTCACAGGATACATAATTATATAGTAATATCATCAAATAAAATAAAAATAAAGGAATAAGCTGAGGGCAATTTTCCACATCCGTTGCTTCATTGATTCAAAGTTAGACTTATCCCAGAGATCCACAAGCTTATGTAAAATGTAAGCAGTTACTTACAAGATAGCTTTATAAGATTGTATTATAATCTTCCTCACTTTATATTCTGAGTGTATCTTCCCACCTTTTGAAGAACATATTTATTTGTGATATTGAAGCTTCATCCAGAAATGGCTATATATGATCATCACATTTCCTAGACACACTAGCCCAGAAAGGAAACCAGAAGACAATGACAGACGCCTGATCTATCATTATTCCTTTAGCATTCTCAGTTTTTCTGAGACATCTATGGAAGCATTATGACATACATAGACTTGCTGTAAGGTCGAGAGACAGGAAGGAATTTATATATAATTATCTACCTCTCAATAAAACGTTAAGGAAAGAGTTGGCTGAATAAGTTGCAAGGCAGGAATATTGCATTTATCGGTTATTCCAAGCTCTGCTGCTTATTACACACAGTTTATTTTTTTAAATAATGTATCAAGATCTTCTTTGTGTGGTGGATTATTAAAAGCTTAGAGACAAAGTTGGATCTCATCCATAGCACTTGTTATGCTTAGCAATCTTAACCTCACTTCTGGCTTCATTTGGTTTTATTATTCCCTTTGCTTTTCTCTATTTTAAAATTTCACTTCTGTGATTTTTTTGCATTTTATTATATTCTTGTTAAATGATATGTATACAAAATCAAGATACAAATTAATAAATCGACTTGACAAGCCACTGAATATATTTGATTCTTGTTTTTCATATTTATAAGATGAATACAGTAAGTACGATAAGACAGTGTTTACCTCAGAATGAGTGGAAGACACATTACGGGATGAAAAGAAGCCATGAATAACACAGAGTATGTTGGTCCCTTCGAAGTTTTTATCTTCTAGTCAATAGTGAGCAAACTGTAGACAAGAAGATAAATGATTCTAAATTACTAAACACACTATGAAAATAAATTATGATATTACAAGGTAAGAGACTGATGATCAGGGTTCACTTTGTCCCTTTCTTTTAACCTTTAAGCTCAGGGGGACATGTGCAGGTTTGTTGTATAGGCAAACTCGTGTTATGGGGATTTGTCATATAGATGATTTTGTCATCCAGGTAATAACCCCAGTACCAACTAGTTATTTTTCTGCTCTTCTCCCTCCTCCCAATCTCCACACTTTGATAAGCCCCAGCGTCTGTTCTCCTCTTTGTGTCCATGTGTTCTCATCATTTAGCTCCCACTTAGAAGTGAAAACAGGTCGTGTTTTTCTGTTCCTGCATTACTTTACTAAGGATAATGGCCTCCAGCTCCATCCATGTGTCTGCAAAGGACATGATATCATTCCTCTTTATGGCCGCCTAATATACCATGGTATATATGTATCACATTTTTGTTATCCAATCTGCCATTGATGGGCATTTAGGCTGATTGCGTTTCTTTGCTATTGTGACTAGTGCTGCAATGAACATATGCATGCATGTGTCTTTATGATAGAATAGTTTATATTTCGTTGAGTATATACCAAGTAGTGGGATTGCCGGGTCAAATGGTAGGTCTGTTTTTAGCACTTTGAGGAACTGTCACACTGCTTTCCACAATAGTGGAACCAATTTACACTACCACCAACAGTGTATAAATCTTCCCTTTTTTCTGCAACCTTGCCACATCTATTGTTTTTTAACTTTCTAATAATGGTCATTCTTGGGAGATGGTGTGTATCTCCAAAGATGGTGGGAGGTGGTATGTCATTGTGGTTTTGACTTGCATTTTTCTAATAATCAGTGATATTGAGCTGTTTTTCACATGCTTCTTTGCTACACATAAGTCTTATTTTGAAAAGTGTCCATTCATGTTTTTTGCCCACTTTTTTAAATGTTTTTTTTTTTCCTTGAAAATTTATTTAAGTTTCTTATAGAGGCTGGATATGCAACCTTTGTCAGATGCATAGTTTGCAAAAATTTTCCTGCAATCTGTAGGTTGTCTGTTTACTCTGTTGAGAGTTTCATTTGCTGTGCAGAATCTCTTAAATTTAATTAGATCCATTTGTCAGTTTTTGCTTTTGTTGGTATTGCTTTTGGCATCTTTATTATGAGATGTTTGCTAGTTCCTATGTGCAAAATGGTTTTGCCTAGGTTATCTTACAGGGTTTTTATAGTTTTGGGCTTTACATTTAAGTGTCTAATACATCTTGAGTTGATTTTTGTATATGATATAGGAAGGGGTTCAGTTTCAATGTTCTGCATATGGCTAGCCAGTTACCCAGCACCATTTATTGAATAAGGAATCCCTTCCTCATTGCTTGGTTTTGTCAGCTTTGTCAAAGATCAGAAGGTTGTAGCTGTATTGCCTAACTTCTGGGTTCTCTATTCTGTTCCATTGGTCTATATGTCTGTTTATGTACCAGTATCATGCAGCTTTGGTTACTGTGGCCTTGTATTATAGTTTGAAGTTAGGTAACATGATGTCTCCAGCTTTGTTCTTTTTGCTTAGGATTGCTTTGGCTATTCAGCCTCTTTTTTGGTTCCATGTGAATTTTAAAATAGGTTTTCTCTAGTTCTGTGAAAAATGCCATTGGTAGTTTGATAGGAATTGCATTGAATCTGTAAATTACTTTGGGCAGTATGGCCATTTTAATGATAGTATTTCTTCCTATCTATGAGCATGAAATGTTTTTCCATTTGTTTGTGTCTTTTGTGATTTTTTGAGCAGTGTTTTTAAGTTATCATTGCAGAGATTTTAGAACTACTTAACTACTTAGTTAGCTATATTCCTAGGCATGTTATTCTTTTGGGCAATGTCCACATCCAAAAAGCAGAAGTATCTTAAATTGACAACCTTACATCACAAGTAAAAGAACTAGAGAACCAAAAACAAACCAACCCCAAAGCTAGCAGAAGACAAGAAATAACCAAGCTGAACTGAGAAAGATGAAGATGCAAAAAACCATTCAACAGACCCACAAGTCCAGAGGCTGTTTTTTGAAAAATTAAGTAATATATTGTATTAGTCCATTTGCACACTGCAAACATTTCAAGACACAAAATCAACATACAGACTTCACTAGCATTCCCACACACCAACAACAGCCAAGCCAAGAGCCAAATCGGGAACACAATCCTACTTCACGTCTTTCTACCCCAGACACCAACACCTCTCCTCTTTGATCTGTGTTGTACTAGCCTATTGATGGTTTTCATGGTCTGGGAAAAGCTTTTCTGTGACTTTGCACTTTCTAGCCATTTACCATTCTCTCCCTATGGTGGTTTCTATCATACCAATGATAAGGAATGTCCATTTGCTAATCCATTTGCTAATCAAAGCTGTTCTCAGATGCATTTAAGATATTTTTCAATAATGAAGATGGATTTGCATCTACCTGAGACTAGGTAATTTATGAAGAAAAGAGGTTTAATTGGCTCACAGTTAGTTCTGCATGGCTGGGGTGACCTCAGGAAACTTACAATCACATGGTGGCAGGGAGAAGGGGCAAGTGTCACACATTTTTAAATGATGAGATCTCATGAGAACTCACTATCATGAGAGCATGAAGGGGAAAATCTGCCCCCATGGTTCAGTCACCTGCCACCAGGCTCCTCCCCTAACATGTCAGGAATACAATTAGACATGAGATTTGGGTGGGAACACAGAGCCAAACCATGTCAGATATTAATAAAGAAGAAAAGAGAGAATAAGCAAACAAATGCAATAAGATAAAAAGGAACGTTACCACTAATCCCACAGAAATAAAAAAGAAGCATCAGAAATTTTGAATACCACTATGCATATAAACTAGAAAACCTAGAAGACATGGTTAAATTCTTGGACACATACACCCTCCCAAGACTGAATCAGGAAGAAAATGATTCCCTGACCAGACCAGTAATTAACTCTGAAATTGAATCAGTAGTAAATAGCCTAAAATCAATAAAAACCCAGGGTCAGACAGATTCACAGTCAAATTCTACCAGATGTAAAAAGAAGAGCTAGAATAATTCCTGCTGAAACTATAATAAAAGAATTGAAGAAAAATGGCTCCTCCACAACTCATTCCATGAGACCAGCATCATCCTGATACCAAAACGTGGTGGAGACAAAACATAACGAAAGTTTAGGCCAATATCCTTGATGAACATTGATACACAAATTCTCAACAGAATGCTTGCAAACTGAATCCAGCAGCACATCAAAAAGATAATCCATCAGAATGAAGTGGGCTTTATCCATGGGATCCAAAGTTGATTCAACATATGCAAATCAGTAAATGTGATTCATCACAGAAACAGAACTAAATAGAAACACCACATGATTATCCCAATAGATGCAGAAAAGTCTTTTGATAAAATTTAGCATTCCTTCATTTAAAAACTCTCAATAAACTAGGTGTTAAAGGACTATACCTCAAAATAATAAGAGCCATCTATAACAAACCCACAAACAACATCATACTGAAAGGATGAAAGCTGGAAGCATTCCCCTCGAAAACCAGCACAAGACAAGAATACACTATCTCACCATTCCAACATAGTTTTGGAAGTCCTGGCCAGACAATCAGGCAAGAGGAAGAAATTAGGGCATCCAAATAGGAAGAGAAGAAGTCAAATTATCCCTGTGTGCAGATGATATGATTCTGTATATAGAAAACCCCATAGTCTTGGCCCCAAAGTGCCTTTAGCTGATAAACAACTTCAGCAAAGTTTCAGGACACAAAATCAGCATACAAACTTCACTAGCATTCCTACACACCAACAACAGCCAAGCCAAGAGCCAAATCGGGAACACAATCCTACTTCGTTTCTTTCTACCCCAGACACCAACACCTCTCCTCTTTCATCTGTGTTGTACTAGCATATTGATGGTTTTCATGATGTGGGAAAAGCTTTCCTGGAACTTTGTACTTTCTAGCCATTTACCATTCTCTTCCTATGGTGGTTCCCATGATACCAATGATAGGGAATTCCCATTTGCTAATCAAAGCTGTTCTCAGAAACATTTACGATATTTTTCAAAAATGAAGATGGATTTGCACTGTGCTATCCAATAGTACCATCTATTCTTCTCTGACACGTTTGTGAGATGAGTAGAGATTTATTCCTTCATAGAGATGACAGAGGCAAATCTCTTTTTTCCTTACTTTTTGTGAACCTAAACAGTTAGTATAATGTAGGAGGTGAATTTATAGTCCTATACGTAATACCCAACATGATAGAGATTTGATCTTTCCTCTGTTTGAGTGGAGAAGAAAACATAATGGCTGTTGTTCCTCTCATCAGTATTTATACTATGGGTTTGAGTCAGTGATGTAATTGTGCATTTTATATAAACCCTCAAGAATAGGAGGCCTATTCCTCACTCTAGTCCCCCAAGTTTCCCAAGATTACATAAAATATACCCAATATGATTTTCCCTTTCCACAAAGGTATGTGAATAATATCTGAATTAAACATTGGAAGCACAGGCCCAGTGTCTCCATATAAATTTCACTTGAAATTCAGAACACGATACTTTGTGTCACCAAGTGATATGGTTTTGTTCTGTGTCCTCACCCAAATCTCATCTTGAGTTGTAATCTCCATAATCCTTGTGTGTTGAGGGAGAGACCAGGTGGAAGGTGATGGGATCATGTGGGCAGTTTCCCCCATGCTGTTCTCATGATAGTGAGTGAGTTCTCATGAAATCTGATGGTTTTATAAGGGGCTCTTCCCCCTTTGCTCCTCATTCTTCTCCCTTTTCTGCCTTTTGAAGACGATGCTTGCTTCCTCATCCACCATGATTGTAAGTTTCCTGACACTTCCCCAGACATGTGGAACTGTGAGTCAATTAAACTTCTTTCCTTTATAAATTACCCAGTCGTGGTAGTATCTTTAGAGCAGTGTAAAAATGGATGAATACACAAAGAATGCAACCACTGGGTGTCCATCACATCTGTGAAGCTAAAAGGTCATCTTTTTTTCTTTCCATAATGCTTCTGTTTTTTAACATCATTTTTAATTCTTCCAGTATACTTGAACAATTATATCATCTATAGAATCATTCTAATATATTCTTGGCTCTTTATGTTATAGAGATTGTTCATCATGCTTATATCAGGCATGGCCTTATTTGATGTGATTGGTAACCACTGAACTGCAGAGTTTGAATAACAGTGAGTGGCCATTCACCAAAAAGGGGGATGATGAACGCAACTGTTAAGTGAATTCTGATGGCACAACCAATGTTGAGGACCCAAGCAGAATCTAAAAAATTAGCCAAGGAAATATATAGCAGCAAAAGACACTGTGATAATTAAGTTTCCACTTGTTGGGAAGATGGGAATGTATCCCTAGTGTTTCCACCACTTGGTACTAATAAAACAGTCAAAGCAGTAAGCACACCCTGGCCAGTCACACTTGAGGATGCTTTATAATCAATTCTAGATTGCTTTAGTACTCATTCTACTTCAGAAAATAAATACAAACACAATAAAATGTCCATTTTGCCATTTGGAATCTGTTTCAGTCGCATTCCTCTATCTTTCTGCATCATGTGACATCTGTTGCAATGAATGAGATCAGATGCAATAACAAATTGAGAAAAGAACTCAATAAATCTCTTAGCAATTGCTTTGGGTTGCCTGTACTATGGGCAATAGCAGGTGGCAGCCTCTGCGTTTAGATTTTTTTCTAACAACTTAAGCAATTCCAACAGAAATTTAGTAGACAAAAAAAAAAAAAAAAAAAAAAGCAGATATTTATGAAGACTTTCATTGATCCTGCTTTATTTGGTGTACAATGTATATTTGAAAACATGCAAAGATCCTGCTTCTTTTTGCTTTAATCATAATATGTTGTCAAGTGATTGAAATTACTCACCTTCTGGTTGTTACCATAAAATCAACAACCCAGAGAGTAAAGGTTTTATTTGACAACCACATTACTAAAAGATCTATGAAAAATATTATGAGTAAGTATTTTATACTCATAAAAAAGCAGTGAAGAAAACTGCAAAATCACTTTTTATTTCTTGCCAAGGGCAAGAAAATATAAGCATAAAGAGCAGCCCAGCCACAAACAGCATACATATCACTACACATTCTTCATGTTTATGCATCATGTAATGAAAAAGACCTTCCAGAGATACAAACTATAAATACATTTCAAAGAAAAATGGAAATGAGAAAAAGCTAAGGGATTGTTTTGTATTGGAACCTCACTTTTTTGTTACCTTTATCTTGTTTTCATTCCTATCAAATGAGAAAAACCACAGAAGAAGCAAAATTAAATATTTTTCAAGGGTTCCAGTTAATCTAAAAAAATGAGTTTCTTAATGATAGTGTTGAAACATAGGAAATGAGTTGGGCAGCATGACATAGATAAGTTCAAGGGTAGGTCAAACTTTCCAAAAGCAAAATAAATTTGGTGACACAGAGCTGAAAATGTCCTGGCTATTAGGCCACTGCTGTTGGTATATCAAAAAAGGCAATTTCAAGGGCTAACACAGTTTTTCTTATTTTTTTTAAAGGCTATTTCCTTGATTGTAGTGATGGTTTCACAGTTTCATGCATATGTTCAAACATCAAATTGTATATATTACATATTTGCAATTTTTGTATGTGCATTATGCCTCAATAAGTATTTTTAAAAGAAACGCAGTTTTACATAGGAAATTTATAAAACATAAAAGAATTATGTCCACTTGGATGTGTAAGTATCACCAGCGTTTTTAAAATTGAAAGGTAAGTTAAAGCATGTCTCAATGTGATAACCAGCATATAAAAACCAGATTGGTAATATAATATACCTGCTTCGGAGATTAATGGCAAGTATTTTCAATATGCTTCTGGGGAAGTGGCAGTAGCATGCCCTTAAAAAACCTAAATAAAAATCCATTTTCTTGGTCAAAACTACCACTGAGTAAGATAGGTGATCAAAGTATGTTCTGGCAATCAGCTTACTATTGCTCACATTATAGTGGACATTTAAATCTCACAGAGGATTTTTTATCCTGATTTTGAAAAAACACAAACAAAACAAATGTGGTTGTCATTTAGAAATAAGTATTCTTTTGTTATCCTGTTTTCTCAACTCATTTAAATTTTAAATAATTTAATTATTTAGAGTGATGATTGGCTCTGTTGTCATCCCATTCCTTAACCTTTTTATTAGCTTCCAGGGTTCAAGGGGGATAGAATGGGAAAACACTCAAGCGAAAATGAGAAAATTCCTAGAACTCTCTAATATTGGACAAGAGTGACTTTTCTTTTTGGGCTCCAATTTGCTCCACTGTAGCAATAAGTTTACATTCCTGTTCAGCTGTAAAGTGTTGATTATTTTTCTAGTGGAACTATCAAAAATTTGCAGGGATTCGTTGAAAAAAAAATGTAAATAGCTTTATATAGCTAAATCTTATTAACCACTTACTACGTGGTAGTCACTAACTTAAACTATGCCCTTTCTTATTTCTCATTTAAGCCTACAACAAACTCACAAGGTATGTGCCTTTTCTCCATTTGACAGATGATAAAATTGAGGCTAAAAATGGTTAAGAAATGTGTAATGTATGGAAATAGAAAGAAACTCTGGAATATGTGGTATGAAAGATTAAAAGATGTTATAATCTATTGGAGATACAAATATAGGCGAAAGACATATCATATAAGGAAATGAAACAATAGTAAACAAATATAAACCAAATACTTCCTGTCCAATTTAGACAGTTGCTCAATCAGGTGTGTACAGACACATACACAAACACACTCACATCCTTTATGGAATGTGATGGGATGTAAATAAGTAAATAATTCTAAACAAAGAGGAAAGAGAATGGGAAAATATTAAAGCAAGGAGGTAGATGAGTATGCACACATATGGATCCTATGGCACAGTGCAATTGCTAGAGCTCGGCTCAGATTTGCCTCAAACATCACAGTGACCCAAACAAGGTGGATTCAATTAAAAAAACAAAAAGAAAACCTTGTATTATCAATAGGACTTAGACATTAGTACAATAGACATTGATGGCAAGACAATTCTTAGTTGTTCAAGTCAA
This sequence comes from Theropithecus gelada, assembly GCF_003255815.1. Taxonomy (NCBI): domain Eukaryota; kingdom Metazoa; phylum Chordata; class Mammalia; order Primates; family Cercopithecidae; genus Theropithecus; species Theropithecus gelada. The sequence goes on along the minus strand of NC_037689.1, from coordinate 144,158,122 downwards.
TTTTGAGCACTTGCAGAACATTTAGCATCCTGGAGCAATGTCCGGGCTTTGTGACAACCACCATGCCTTCACCCATTGCCATGTTTTCCCACTTGAGGACCACTGAGTTACAAGATTTACATTGTTCATCATCTTCTATTTAGAAAACTGTAACCAATTAGAGTAGATCAGATTCTCAGTGATAATTGTTTTAATTAGAATGTTGCTTAAATGTATACAAATATAAAACTAGGTGCAAATTAGTTGTCTTCATTGTCATAGCACTCATCATGCTATAAAACAAAAGTGTAATTAAATAACAACAAAATAACCATATCTATGAAAACAAGAGTAATGCGTGAAATGGATATGGCACTGACTGGTCTCCATCTTTAGGCTTTGTATGCCTATGATACCAAGGACTGTGTGATGATTCCATTCTTCCCACAGTTTTTCTAATGTCCAGACATTTTCAACTCTTAGATTACACAACATGCCATAATATAATTTGACCTTCACTTGGTGCAAACATTTCACTTCCATGTAATGCCCACACCTAATCTTTCCTCCCTAGTTCGAGGCCAAGTAGTAGCGCTTGATGCCAACACAATTATAACACTAAACCCAGACACTGACATCATGTGGCAACATTCAATACAAAGATGGTTAGCCAAGAATTCAAAAGGTCTCCAAATGACATTCTTTTCACAGATTTACTCTCTTCATTAATGGAATTTTTCTAAGTGATCATCAATTATTTCTGTCATTTGTCCTACGTACGTGCAACCTAAAATACAATTAAGTTCTTTGCAATAATATACAGCAGCTTTTCAATTTTTAAAAAAAGTACATGCTAAAAAGCTACATAAGCTTATTTTTCTGATGGGGGCATATCTTACCCTAAGTATTGTGTTGTCATTTTCATCAATAGATGAAACTGACATAGATAACGTGGTAAGCATTATTTGTCTCTTTACATATGTTTTAAAGTTTTGCAGACAGCAGTGCACAGATAATTTTATGTAAGACTTTTCTGTAAAGTGTTATCTCCTCCTAGCTTATAGCCTGGCCTTCTACTGTCATAGTCTTATCTAAACAATTTCAGTTAGTAGAAACAATCTTGACTCTAGAGTTTAGGAACTAAATAGAGTCAGTATATTTTATACACGATTATATGAGACTAAATTTTCTGCTTTGTTTCCATATATTAGTGAGTAATTCTCGAACTATATTCCTCTGTATCTTTGTTGAATAACAATTGTTGTTCTGTGAAAAAACAAATAAAGCTCTGTCATCAGTTAAGCTAAGCTATGTTAAGAAAAGCAATTACAATCTTTATTTCAGGACTTCTGAAGTTTTTAATGTGCATCCTGAAGAGGAAGATGCATTGTTTCCCAAAATTACTTAATCATAACATGTTAAAATGTTTCTATCATTATTGTCATAACCTATTTCAAATATCATGGTTCCAAAGCAATACCACTCTAGCTAGTGAAAGCTCGAGTAGTATACAAAGCAATACATGGTTTTATTAGCTATATAATCTGGCACAAGCAGCTTAACCTCTTTGAGCCTCATATTCATTACTTCTGAAAATATGGATAATAATTGGAATTATCTAATAGGGCTGTTAAGCAGATTAAACACAATATGTACAAAAAACTAGCAATTAATATAGGTACTACTATTTCTCATAGCCAGTTTTACTACTTGCCTTTTTCTCTATTGTAGCACTAATTCATCTGTGCATCTGTGCAATTGTTGAAAGTCTGCTAAATTTATGAATGATGCTAATAAAAATATTCATTTATGCACTCATTCATTCAACAAATAATTATTGAAAACCTACTATACATTAACCACCATGTTAAATTTTGGAGATGAGAAGATGAGTGTGACACAGAGCCCTTGTCCTTGAGATACTCACAGTTCTTATGAGAAAGAGCCATGGAAACAGATGGGAACACAGTGTCAGAACACAGAATTCCATAATATGCAATTTATTATGTAGTCACTAACTTAAACTATGCCCTTTCTTATTTCTCATTTAAGCCTTACAACAAACTCACAAGGTATGTGCCTTTTCTCCATTTGACAGATGATAAAATCGAGGCTAAAACAGGTTAAGAAATGTGTACTGTATGGAAATAAAAAGAAACCCTGGAATATGTGGTTCCAGGGTTTCTGGATCTTATAGAGATCTTATACAGAGAGAGATCTGATAAGATGTCTGACAGGAGGGAGAGACAGACATGGCTTCCCGGAGGTGGTGGTATCTGACCTCCAATTGGAAAGGTGATTCACGAGGTTGGAGGTGATAAAAGTGAAACAAGGAGGGCATTCCAGGCCCAGGCGTGATACAGCATTGTGGGACCTAGAAATTGTACTTTGTTATTTCTATTGCACAAAGTATAAGAAGGACAGTGGTAGATGGAACTGCAGAAAGCACTATTCTTGTATAACAAATACTTGCAGCCTCTTTAAAATGTTGCCTTGCTTTTCTTTCATTTCACACTTTCATTTTCAGCCGGCGAGTCTGTGAATTCATACATCAACTCTGCAAGTTATAATCATGAAAGCTAATTTTACCATGTGCCCAGCAGCATTCCATGGTCTTCCCATTTTATAATTCATTTACTTTTCACAACTTTTTCAGGTAGATTCCAGTAATATCACTTCACAAATAAGAAAGTCCAGCCAGGAAGCTGTAAAATGGCTCGTCCAAGGTTATGAAACCAGTCAATGACAGAGCTGAGATGAGCCCCAGTGTCTATGCTCTTTCCCTTGCTCTCCTACTCGGGCCCCCTTTTCCTAGTATCTCTATTCACCCACCTGTTTCCCCTAGCAGAATGTAACATGCTCACTTTTCACATGCTGTCTCTCAATCTTTCTTCATAGCATTTATTCCAATTTGAAATTATTCTTTTGTTCTCTTGTTTGGTTATTTCTATGCCTCTCCCACTAGTATGTAAGCTCCATTACTCTTCAGTTCACTATTGAATCCCAAGTCCTAGCATAGTGGTTAAAATATAGTAGGCATTCAATGAATTTCCATTTGAAAAACAAAGCAATTAGGGGGCAGAGAAGTTGATATTGCCAAAAATTTTTAGAATTCAAGAGTGCGAAAGATGTAATTTTAATACATCTTAGATAAACAGAAAGTGCTTTTTGAATCATAAAATATATCCATTCCATAGATTTTTGAGGAAATATGTTTTGTTTGGTTTTGAGAGAGAGTCTCACTCTGTTGCCCAGGCTGGAATGTAGTGGTGCAATTTTGGCTCACTGAAACCTCACCTCCTGGGTTCAAGTGATTCTGGTGCCTCAGCCTCCTGAGTAGCTGGTATTACTGGCACGTGCCACCAAGCCTGGCTAATTTTTTTTATTTTTAGTAGAAACGGGGTTTCTCCCTGTTGTCCAGGCTGGTCTTGAACTCCTGGCTTCATGTGATCCTCCCACTTCTGCCTCCCAATGTGTTGAGATTATAGGCATCAGCCACCATGCCGGCCTAGAAAACGTGTTTTTTTGTTTGTTTGTTTTTGAGATGGAGTTTCATTCTTGTTGCCCAGGGTGGAGTGCAATGACATGATCTTGGCTCACTGCAACCTCTGCCTCCTGGGTTCAAGCAATTCTCCTGCCTCAGCCTCCCGAGTAGCTGGGATTACAGGCATGCACCACCATGCCTGGCTAATTTTGTAATTTTAGTAGAGACCAAGTTTCTCCATGTTGGTCAGGCTGATCTCGAACTCCTGACCTCAGATGATCTGCCTGCTTCGGCCTCCCAAAGTGCTGGGATTCAGGCATGAGCCTCTGTGCCTGGCCAAAAAAGTTTTTAATTAAGATATTGGTTCATCATAAGATCTGAAAATTCTGATACCTAGTCTTGCCCCAAATTAAAACAAACATCATAGGTGACTGCCTTAAACATTCTTGCTATCTCTTTGTTATAAAACAATGAAAGTCTCTATTTGCTTAGCTATGGAATTTTCTATTTCACAATATATACTCTTTTTAAAACAGAGGCTCCAAACTATCAGCTCTTGAGGAAAGTCCTGAAGATCTATTTTGCTTGTCCAACATTGTAGTCTTCTAAATAACTGAATTTCAAAGTCTTTAAATTAGGCATGCAATTCCCAGTTTTCCAGAGGTCAGGCCATTCCCTACTGCTTTATACCTAGATACACTCCTTGACACACTTACTTTACAAAATAGTTATCGGAAATGCTGGCAGCAAAATAAGATAAACTGGTTCTCTCACATTGCGGATGGAAGTGAATGTCATACAGCTATTCGGGAAACCAATCTGGCACCATCTTTTAAAAGAAAAAGAGACACTCACCCTTTGACCTAGTAATCCTCGGTAATTTGACAAATTGGTCATTTTAAAAATTGGCTTCTAGCAAATTGATTTTTGACGAATTGGTATGCTTCTAGCAGTACATTTTAGGTATTATTTTTTGTTTTCGTTTGAATTTTTAATTACTGGTTGTAGTGAATGCTGTGATGTACTGCCTGGATACCACTTCAGGACTCAGCCACTTAATTCCCCAGCTGCCAGGAGTGTTGGCTGCTAATGGCTCACAGCTGTGATCTTTTCTGGGCATTGCCCTTGGTCTAAAGGAGTTACTTTGCTCAAGGGTATGTCTCTTCCCCAAGGGCAGCTACGTACAATGCTTGGTCAGTGCAGGGCTATGAAGGCCCAGCTCCCTTGCCTCAATTCTGGATAACTGTGAAGCTCTGGACAAACTCCAGAGCTTCTTGTCGAATCAGATGGAAAATCTGTGGCACCTGCATCACAGTTAACCTTCTCCCTCTATTCAATCATTTTCCCCTCCCTTGCAGGTGTTGATTCTTAATGGAATCTCCAAGAAACCTCCTGAATGCAAGTTTCTCTCTAGAGTCTGCTTCTCAGGAACCCAATTTGAGACTCTAGTGGTGTGGAATAACATTTTAAATAAAAATATGGCTTTTTAGATGTTTTGCAAATTGCAGAAGTAATACATATGTGTATCTAGTAAAAACTAAGAAACAAAGATACTAATAATCCTATGCACAAGCAAATAAAAGTCCCAATACCTAAATACGCAAAATAATTCACAAGAGCATTGCACATGGTGGCACAAAACTTGAAGACTGTCCACTCCACAGAATGGAGACATAATTAAAATGATTTAGCATACACCAACACCAAGGGCTATTATGCAGAATTTTATAAATAATAAATTAGAGCTCTATAAGTTGATTCAAGATTTTATGAGACTTTACTAAGAAAAACAAAGATGTAAAGACACATATATGAACCAAAGTTTAAAAGCATAAAACGACCCAAAAAACTGTGTATATGTCTATTAGTATTAAACGTGTGTACATGCATATGTATATTTATATGAACATGGAGGAAAGTAGAGTGGTTAACATGGGTTGTGGGGTGGAGCTATCGGGATCTATTATGTTATTGCACTTGTTACAAAAAGTACGTATTTCATTTGCAATTTGAAAAAAACATATGATCAAGAAAAAGTTAATTAAAATGAAGTTTAAATTTAAGCATCACTAAATGTAAATTATTTTTTCAGCTTTATTGAGCTATAATTGGTAAATAAAAATTGTATATATTCAAGATGTACAATGTGGTGATGTGATATACATGTAGATTATAAAATGATTATATGACAATAAAGGGAATTAACACATAAAAATCTCATGTAGTTACTATTTTGTGTTTTATTTTGTGAGTGTGTTTGTGTGTGTTGAAGACACTTAGATTTTACTCTTTGAGAAAACTTCAAGTAAAACATACAGTATTATAACTGTAGTCACAATGCTGTATATTCGATACCGTGAACATATTCATCTTATATCTGAGTGTTTGTGATCTACATGTCCCCAATTACCCCATCCCAGCTCCTGGCAAATACCTTTCCACTCTGCTTCTAGGCGAACAATTTTTTCAGATTCTACATATAAGAAAGATCATGCAATGTTTGTATTTCTCTGTCTGGTTTATTTCACTTAGCATAATGTTCTCCAGGTTTATCCATTTTGTCAGAAATGGCACGACCTCCTTCTTATTTATGGCTGAATAATATTCTTTTATATGTACACCTTCAGATAACTTTAGTTTTAATTTGTTCTTCTTTTTCTATTTTCTTGGAGTATAAGGTTAGGTTGTTTATTTGATTTTTTTCCCCTTATTAGGCATTCATGGTTATAAACTTCTCTCTTAGGGCTGATCTTACTGCATCCCATAAGTTTTGCTATGTTGTGTTTCCATTTTAGTTTTTCTCAGGATACATTTTGATTTCCCTTTTGACTTCTTCTTTAACCCACTGGTTGTTCAGGGGTGAGTTATTTAATTTCTACATATTTGTAAACTTTCTAAAATTTGTAGTGTTGTTGATTTATAGTTTCATACCATTATGGTCAGAAAAGATACTTGATATGACTTCAAGTCTTTATAAATCTATTAAGACTTGTTTTGTGGCCCAACATAAGACCTATCCTGGAGAATGTTCCATTTGCCCTTGAGAAGAACATATATTCTGCTACTGTTAAATTGAATATTCTGTACATGTCTGTTAGGTCCATTGGCCTATAGTTGCATTCAAGTCTGATGTTTCTTTTTTTATTTTCTTTCTGGATGATCTATCCGTTGTTGAAAGTGGGGTGTTAAAACTCCATACTATTATTGTATTGCTGTCTATTTCTCCCTTCACTTACATTAATATTTGTTTTATATATTTAGGTATTCCAATGTTGGAGATATATAAATTTACAATCACTATATCCTCTTGATGAATTGACCCTTTTATCATTACCTAGTGGACTTTTTTGTCTCTCAAGACAGATTTTGAGTGATAGTCTATTTTGTCTGATATAAGTATAATCACACCTGGTCTCTTGGTTACCATTTATGTGAAATCTCTTTCTCAATTATTTCACTTTCAGCCTACATGTGTCCTTGAGCATAAAGAGAGTCTTTCATCAACACAATATGGTTGGATCTCATATTTTTATCCATTCAAGCACTCTGTTGATTGAATAATTCAGTACATTTACATAAATTAATTAGTAATTAGCAAGGACATACTATTGTGATGTTGTTATTTCACGACTATGTTGTAGTTCCTTTCTTCCACTCTTGCTGACTTCCTTTCTGATTTATTTTTTGTATTGGTACACTTTGAATCCCTTTAACTTTTGTGATCTAATAGATTTATCTGCTTTGTGGTTATCATGAGGCTAAGATTAATCATCTCATACTTATTACATTCTCTTTTATGCTGTTGACAGCTTAGCTTCAATTACATATAAAAAATGCTACAATTTTACTGCCACCCTGCCCACATTTTACGCTGTTGAAGTAAGACTTTATATTTTTTATATTATGTATCCACTAACAAATTATTGTAGCTATATTTATTTTTAATACTTTTGTCTTTTAACTCTTATCTAGAGTTAAATGTTATTTTAAACAATGAGATCTCCTGAGAACTCACTCACCATACCCAAGGGAGGATTATGCTAAACTATTCATGAGAGCTCTACCCCCATGATCCAATTACTTCCCACCAGGCTTCTCCTCTGACATTGGAGACTACAATTCAACATATTTGGGTTGGGGGACACAGATCCCGACCTTATCTAGCAGCCACATAATGTGGTTCCAGCCCCACTAGACTGAATTTCAGAAGGCAATTCTATAAGCCAAGGGACCCAATAGCAGAAAATATTTATCTGCTGGAATCAGTCTCTACAGATTGGAAGAACTGTTTGCTCTTTCAAATGCACAGGCACATGGATGTTAAAGAATCAGGCAAACATGACAACACTGGAGGAAACTCATAAAACTCCAGTAAATGACCCTAAATAAACCAAGGTATACAAATTTCCTGAATAATAATAATACAAAATAACGATTTTAAAGAAGATGAATGTAATGCAATAAAACAGAGATAGAAAACTAAATACAATTAGAAAGACAATGTATGAAAAAGTTAGAAATGTAATACAGAAATAGAAACCATAAAAAAAACCAGACATAAATCTCGGAGCTGAAGAACACATGAATTAACTAAAAAAATATTAGAAAGCTTCAACAGTAGACTTGATCGTACAGAAGAATTTGTGAACTTGAAGAGAGGTCATTTGAAATTAGCCAATTAGAGGAACAAAAATAAGAAAGGATGAAAAAGTGTGAAGAAAGCATAAGGAACCTACGGGACACTATCAAACATAAGAATATATGAATTATGGGAGTTACAAGATAACTGTGACTGTGAGCGTGAAAGTGGCAGAAAGCTTATATAAATAAATGCTGACTGAAAATTTCTCAAATCTTGGGGTGGATATGTACATCCAGAATCATGAGTTGCAAAGTATCCCAAGCAAAGACTAAAGATTACACTAAGATACATTATTATCAAATTGTCAAAAGTCAAACAGGAAGACAGAATCTAGAAAATAGCAAGAGAATTGAGATTTGTCATTCAAAAGGGAACCCACATAAAGCTCTCAGCACCCTTCTCAAGGGAAACCTTGCAAGCCATGGGGGAGTGAAATAATATAATCAAAATATGAAAAGCAAAACACTGCCAGCCAGGAATGCTATACCAGTCAAAAATGTCTTTCAAAAATGAATTACAAAGATATTCACAGACAAACAAAGACAGGAAAATCCATCACCACTACACCTTCCTTACAAGAAGTGCTAAAGGGAGTTCTTTAAGTTGAAATGAAAGGACGCTAAGTAACAATAATGAAAACAGATAAAAGCATAAAACTCACTGGTGATGATAAATACATAAATCATATTTAGAATATTCTAGTATTGTAATGCTGGTATGTTATGCATTGTTTTCTAATTGTATTTAGTTTTCTATCTTTGTTTTGTTGCATCAAATTGATCTTCTTTAAAATCATTATTTGGAATTATTATTCAAGACATTTGTAAACCTTGATTTCTTTAGGGTCATTTTCTGGAACTTTATGAGTTTCCTTAGGTGTTGTCATGTTTGCCTGATTCTTTGTCACCTATGTGCCTGTGCATTTGAAGGACCAAACAGTTCTTCCAAATTGTAGATACTGATTTCAGCAGATAAATATCTTCTGCTTTTGGGTCGCTTGGCGTATAAGATTACCTCCTAAAACGCAGTCAAGTGGGGTTGGAGTCAGGTTACATGGATGCTTAATATGGTTTAAATCTGTGTGTCCCTCTCCCCTCTTCCCCTACTCTCCCTCCCCTGCTCAAATCTCATATCAAATTGTAATCCCCATTGTTGGAAGAGGAGCCTTGTGGGAAGCAATTGGATCATGAGTGTGGAGTTCTCATGAATGGTTTACCACCATCCCCCACTTGTTACTGTATAGTAACAAGAGATCTGGTTGCTGAAAAATGTGTGACACCTCCCCCTTCTCTTTCCCTTTTGCTTGTGCTCCACCCATGTTCAGACATGCCTGGTTTCCCGTCACCTTCCACCATTACTGTAAGTTTCCTGAGGCCTCATTAGAAGTAGAAGCCATTATACTTCCTGTACTACCTGTAGAACCCTGAGCCAATTAAACCCCTTTTCTTTATAAATTAGACAGTCTCAAGTATTTATAGCAGTCTGAGAACAGACTAATTAACTGCTACAGGATCCACAGTGGGGTCCACATTTGGTGGCTTCGCTACCAGGGGCTTCAGTGGGCATGGGTACTGCCTGGTCCTGAATGGACTGGATTGCCTCCAAGACCTTGATCAGTAGGGCTGATATTGGGCCAAATGTTCACTTTAGGGTCCTCATTTAGATCTGGTGGGCCTATTTCCAGGTGCACAGATGGGTGTGGCTCATTCTAGGTCCCAGGGAAGGCTCCCACTGTGCCACTGAGTGTGTCCCTGGGAAGTCAGAGCTGTCACTCTACTATGGATGAGAGAGAATTGAACCAAGTCAAAGGGCTGCTTCATGGTTCACGGGCAAGATCAAAGTCTGCAGGCCGTTCTCTGGGGGCACATACAGGTGTGCCTCCTGCTGGGTTCCTAGGTAAGCAGTACTTTCCTAAACCATGGGTAGCAGAGGCAGGAGCAGGGTTGCAGGGCCACTTCAAGATCTAGACTGGGATCAGGTTTGGCAGTCCTGCCTCTAGGGGCACAGAACATGTCTTCCGGTGGACTCCTATAGAGGCAGGACTACTCTTAGACTGCAGCTGAGAGGTGCTTGAGCTAATGTACAGGGCTGCTTCAGAGTCCACAACAGGGACTGAGATTTGTAGACTAGTCACCAAAAAACAGGTGGTCATGACTTTTCCCAAGTACTTTGATGAGTGGTTATGGTTGCAGTACCAAGGACAAAGGGGCCTATCGAAGAGACCACAGGGGCCAAAAGGCCATTTCCAAGACTGTAGCTGGGAACACAGTCAGTGAGCCTCCCACCCGTGTGTGGCCTGCCCTCTCTAAACATTCCTCCTTGGTCTTGGGCTCTACCAGGATTTTGCAGTCTCCTACCTTGGTCTCAAAGCTCCTACAAAGGCACTTTTGTCCATGGATGGCAGTGAAATTATTGCTGCTATTGGGGGATATGAGCAGAGGACCTACTATTGTGCAACCTTAATAAATACAAGTTAAAGTAAAAATGATAGTTTATGGTCACTGAGCACTGGAAGCAGCCCAATGTACTAAAAATCAATTCATTGAAATCCAACCTACCAGAAGACAAATTTGTCAAATTATCATATTTTTGAGCTCTAACTTTTCCTGTCCTGCCTCTCACTGTCATATATGCCAGTAGCTGATTAAATGCAGTTCTTTGTTTTCTTTACTCTGCTCCCACATCTCTCTATGACCCTGACCTCACTTCTGCCTCTGCTTTCCTGAAAGATAGAGATAATATTTTCATGGACTTGGTCCTTCTTTGTCTCTGACAATGCAAGCGTGAACCATACTATATCAGGTATTAGTTACTTGTATTCCATTTTTCAGAAAATTGCTCACTGATGATGTCATTCTCTAACTACAAAAGATCCTCTCCCATTGCTGCAGCTATTAATAAATTACACCACTTGCACGTTCCAGAAATCTCTCCTTACTCTTTAGTTTTTGGCCACCTTCCATTTCCTAATGTTATTCGTTCTTACAAATTGATCTCCTTCTGCCTTTATTATTATTTGTGCCTGTCAAAATTCTGCCCATTCCACAAAGTCAGTCTCAAAATTCTTTAAATTTGTCTTTTATTGAGGCCTTTGTAATTGTATTGTCTTAATCTACCTTGAATTACCTATGAAACTGGAGAGTGGACATGGTCAGTGTAGCAGTTGCATAGATTCCCTTGACTGTAGTTGGCTTTCTCTATCTTGGGACAGCTTTAAGTGGAACAGATAGGAAAACAGTCAAATCAGCACAGAAGGCTAGTGATGTTATCCATATCAGAGTAAATTTTCCCCAAACTCTACCTTGTCTTATTTCTGTCAGATTGTAAGCTCCAGGAGATCCTAGACTGTAGGTATGGCTCTTAGTGTATGCTACATTTATTCAATTTAATTGTAATTTTGTCTATGGATAGTCATCCACAAGTGATTCACATGGTGCTGACACTGGCCAAACTCTTTCTTCTGGGTTGATGGACATGATATACCTTGTTTTCTAGCTGTCCTTTCCTATTTCTAACTACCATTTCTGGACTGTAATATTATGGTCACACTAGGATTGATGTCAATATTGCACAGACCAAAGGGTAATGAATAGGGAAGTTTCAACCTAATTGTTTTCACAATTGGCTGGTAAAATGAGACATCTATATGCAAAATGAAACATAGGCAGAAACACTACTGACTACTGACCAGAGAAATATAATAGAAAAATACATAGCAGAAATGTGTCGATAATTTTTTTAAAATGTTGACTACAGCTAATAAAGCAGTGTCCCACAGAGGCTAGAAAGATAGACTAGTCTATGTGTTTATTTATTAACTTATTATGCTTTCTTTGTGAACAAAAATAAAACCAAACTGAAGAAAATGTAGTAAAGAAATGCTTTGAGTAGAAATGTAGTGTAGAGAAACATTCGTGTCATTTTAGCCTCATCACTGTATTTCTATATGGCTTTGTCTGGAAATACAATATGGTAACAATACTCAAGGCATCCTCAATATTACATGGTTGTGATTTTCTTCCCCAAATGGGTACATCAAATATCTACAATGCCTGGATGGCCACCTGAAAACAACTAACAATTATGGCCTGATGATAAACAGAAGAGATAGAAAACAATAATGGCTAAATATGTAATAATTGAAATTGCCAGTTCATAGCTAGGAAAGAGCTCTCTATTTAAATGTTTTATATCCATCATTTCATGCAACACAGAAAATTTTCGTTTTATTCAGGCCTGAACCTTACCTCATCATACAAAATTGTCCACTTTGTTGTAATACCTTTCCAAAGCCAAACTGAAAAGGATTTTAGGACTTCTGAGAAGATATGACTCAATTTTAGAGCTAGAAGGAATCCCAAGTATAATCTTGTCAATTTCTTCATCATCTTTCACATGAGTAAGCAGAAGGTCAGCGTGGTAAAGAGATTCGCCTATTTGCATGAGAGCATCTGAAACAGGACAAGAAACCCAATTTGTGGCATTGGAGGCAGCACTGTTTCCAGTGAAACATTTTTTAGAGAGTGAACTTTCTACCCCAGGTTTTAGAGAACATTATTTAAATAACTAAAATAAAAATAAAGGGCTTCTAATTCAAAATGACTTCCAAGAGACTCATTTTTCTCTCCCAATTTATACATTTCATCATCTTGACCTCCAGTATTCCTGTTATAAATCACAAACATTATGCCATGTTTGCAAGTTAGAGTCTACAGGAATAGAAATGAACACATAGCAAACCTATACCACCTAGGCTGGAGAATTTTTACTACCCCTTCAATCTTGTTACTTGTTATCGGTTGGCTCAGGTTTTGGATTTCTTCCTAGTTCAATCTTGGTAGGTTGTATGTGTACAAGAATTTGTCCATTTCTTCTAGATTTTCCAATTTATTGGCATATAGTTACTCATAGTAGCCACTAATGATCCCAGTATTTGAATGCATCTTTCAAATCATCTTCTAACCCTATTGTCAAAATATAAGCTACTATAAATAGAAAAAGAGGTTTCTCTAAGAAATGTGTAAGAATAATTTCTAATATTTATGTCACTCAAACCTATTATCTTGTAAAGCCTTACAACCACTCAGGTTCCTATAATATACGTTTGGACCAACAACTTTTATAGTTGTAAGCTGTTTCCCCGTAAAATTACCAATTTCATGCCCTTTTTCTTATCCAAGCAAAAATACCTTCTCAGGCATACAGATCTGAGAAAAGAAAAACAGCTCAAAGCAATCTGAGCTATGTGAGGTATGCAAAATTTATCAGGCCCAGAGAGATACATGAGTATGACACTTCAGTCTTGCCCCCTACACCCAAGCTTGGGGGCAATTGTTTAAAGGCACTTCGTTCTCTGACTAGCTGCCTCATTCATTATCTTCATTTTCCTGAAATTGATGATACAAAGAATAATGTACAGCCAATCAATAACTTACGCTATTTTAACGTAAATTCTTAGTAAACAATTTGGGGACTATCCTTACTTCCTGCCCCATGCACTTTGTTTTTAAAACCCACTTGTAACTGATGTATATGGAAGTGTATATTTAGGGCAACTTGAATCTATGATCCTGTGTTATAATCCCCAAATTTGGCACAAATTGTTACAGTAGATAGCTAGTCAGGCATGAGTGGGGCAGGAGAGGGCTCCCCCTACTCCAGCACAATGTCAGGCTGTGATCAGGTTGTGATCAGGTAGTTGTCGCACTGCCTCTCTAACATAATGATTGGTCAAAGCCAGCTCCAGGGAAAGGCAGTTTCCCAAAAGATAAAAACACCTGAAACTGGTGATCAGCACCTTCCCAATAAGGGCTCGGGAACTGGGCAAGTGGGCTCAAGCATACGCATTAAGAGGCAACATGGTGGAGTTTAACTGGTATATGACTGTCCAGGGGCATTCCATCAGAAAAGGGAAGAATGCCTCAGGTGAGCATGTGTACAACTCCAGTAAATACACTGCGTGTGCTCAGCTCCCAAGTGCTAGCAGGCCACCGCACATGCGGGAAGCTCACTGTAAGGAAATAATCAAGGGAAATGGGATGCAAGCTGCTAGAAGTTTGCCAGCATATAAAACTTGAAGTCCAAGATCAAACAGAGCACTTGTCCTTCAAGTTGCCCGCTTGTGTCTTCCAAGTGTACTTTCCTTCCTTCCGTTCCTACTCTAAAGCCTTTTAATAAACTTCCACTGCCGCTCTAAAACTTGCCTCAGTCTCTTCTTCTGCCTTATTCTCCTCAGTCGAATTCTTTTTTCTGAGGAGGCAAGAAGTGAAATTGCTGTAGACCCGTACAGATTCACTGCCGGTAACTCAGATAACTTCCACTGCTAACAAAACAAACACTCTATTGATGTTAATTTTGCCTCTGGTTTTTTTTTTTTTTTTTTTTCCTTTCAGTTGACAGATCGCTCTGGGAAACACCTGGATGTCAAATTCCCAGTGGTTTCCCAGATGATAACTGAATACTCCAATTAAACTGTGTGGATGTTCTTAGAAACATTGACAGCCAGTTGACAGACAAATCCTTAGAATGCCAATGCCATCTGAGATTCCATAGTGCATGAAGAACATGCATGTGAAGATTCCTTAAAGTCAAATTTCTATAACAGGAATTACACATGTTCCCCCTTCTCAAGTTTCGTACTAATGAATAAATAAATAAATAAATAAATAAATAAATAAATAAATTACATAGGGCCGGGCACGGTGGCTCACGCCTGTAATCCCAGCACTTTGGGAGGCCAAGGAGGGCGGATCACAAGGTCAGGAGATCGAGACGATCCTGGCTAACACGGTGAAACCCCGTCTCTACTAAAAATGCAAAAAATTAGCCGGGCATGGTGGCGGGCACCTGTAGTCCCAGCTACTCTTGAAGCTGAGGCAGGAGAATGGCGTGAACCCGGGAGACGGAGCTTGCAGTGAGCTGAGATCGGGCCACTGCACTCCAACCTGTGCGACAGAGCAAGACTCTGTCTCAAAAATAAATAAATAAATAAATAAATAAATTGTTTATTGCATATGTATTAACTTTTTAGGTTTCCAAGATACTTTCCCATATCAGTTCACATGGCCCATGCCTTGCATTTAGGAAAGATGAGCCTGTCTTATCATTTCCACATTTAGATGAGGAACTCAGGTTCAGAGAGGTGAAATGACTCGCTCAAGGCCATAATAGAAATAAAATTAAAATAGTCTTCTAAGATTGTGCTCTCTCTTAAATCAATGAAAGGATATACTCCAAGAAGACAAATATATTTGATAATTTAGGGGATCAAAACATATATCAATCATATATGTTTAATGGTGAAATCTATTAATTTCACAACTATTAGACATCCCTCAATGGTGTTTCTCGTATCTCTACAACTCAATTATTATAACATTGAGTTGTTGTGTTTTTAATATTGTTATTCACAAAACCAAAAATTTTCATAAATCCTTACTCTGTAGTCCTTATCACATCAAATGGCATGCCTATTTAGCTTGCCTACCAATGAATAGTTCCCATCTCCTCTTTCTCCATCACCCACTATATTCAATCATTCACAAATTCCTGCAGATTCTCTCTTCAGCAGCACTTATCTATGTTCTTGTCTTCATCCTGATATACAATGTCCTAGCTTAGTCCTACATTAACTCTTACCAGGAATAGTAAACAGATCCATAACTACTCTCCTTGAGCTTTAGTTTCTCCCTCCTTAAACTGTCCTTTAAACTGCTGCCAGAGTGATCTTTCTAAACTCTGACCTCCTCCCACAAAAACAAAAACTGCAATAACACTCAACTGCCTCTGATCACCTCCAGGACAAAGTCCACATTTCTTAGTACAAGCTAAACAAGACCTTCAAATTTTAACCCAACTTCTCACTGAAGATTTCTATATTTTTTCTGTACAGTGCAAGGATAGGAGTAAATGATTTCTAACATTTCCTTCCAGCTTTGGCATTTTGTGATTCTGTAATTTGCTAAAAGAAATTGTGCTTGAGAAATTTAACAAAAAACCCTGTTTTTTAACTTTCAGAAATATTCGTCTCAGAGTAGAGGAATGAGTTTTAAATACAAATCAGGGAAGTATTGCCAGTCAAGAGAGAAGGCCAGTTATTCACTCAAGTGGAGCAAATCAATCTAAAGAGAATTTCATTTTCTCTCCAAGCTGCAAGCTCCAAATCAGCATTAATATGATTCCTTACAAAGAAGCACTGCATATTCAGGGCCATTAGGGCCTGAATTGAGAGGTAAAGCTATTACTTCCATTAAAAATTAATTAGTAGTGGTAGAAAAAAAAAAAGAATGTGACACAGTACATATGCAGAAAGCAGCTTCAGAAGGCTATTAACTGATACAACTGCCATGGAAAGACAGAAGCCTCCCAGATTCTCCTCTCCCATCCATCCTTCACATAGCAGCTTGAAGACCTTCTTTTCAAATTCCATTTTCCTTAAGATAACCTGCAAGGGAGTCTGAATTAGATGCATTTGAATAGTAACTGAATGATATCTATTTCATGGCTAATGTGATTGGCCAGGCAAAAACTGATGACTATTTCATATTAATCAGCTTTTCAGTGAATTCTGTGACCACATGTAGACACAGTAGGCTAGTGTAACTGATCAAACTGGACTGCCTTTTAAATTAAAGACAGATTCTCCTCTTCCTTGGCTTCTGTAGGTCTTTTCCTTTCAAAAACAGCCTTGCGTCCTCAGCCCCTTAGGCACGCTGCCAGGCTGAAGTAGGCATTGTAACCAAGCTCTGAGAACTCTGGGAATCTCTGCATTCTATGCTCAGAGAAATCCAGCAACATTTTCCCAAGCTTATGTATCATTCACAGAGAAACAAAGAGTTATAGAACACAATTCAAGTTCGTGAAAAAGGTCATTCAAAATAGCCAAACCTTTCTTGGATACAAAATCATAGGTTCTGTCTACATGAAACAAGAGGAGGAAATGTAGATATTTAAAATAAGTAGGTTACTGAGAAAATTTGTTAAACATTTAAAACAAACACCCTCAATCTATTCGATGGAGAGTAAACATGAGCTGCATTTGCTAATCAGCTCAACAGAAAGGCAAAACTGTAAGCTCCAGATTTGGAGATGTTTTTCTGTCTGTAACTGCAGACATTTAGGGAACTTTGACAATTAATAAACATTAATTGTTACAAGCATTACTTAAAATTATTTTTCAAGGGTCATTTTACAACTGAAAATTGTAGACACAACTTGATATTAAGTACCAATCCTTATTAAAGAATATGATTTACTTCATCAGGACAAAGCCATTGAAGTAATGAAAGAAATTCTATAAAACTGACTCAAGACTCGTTTTCTAAATTTTGGTGCTTAAATCTCACCCTGAGTAAAGAACTTTATTTTGTCCTGGAAAAAGCTAATCAAGATCCACATACTGAATTATCAGCATGAGCAATGAGCAATGTGAATCACTTAAAATCCCTTGTAGATTTAGGAAAAGTAGAAACTATGCTTGTTGTCATAAGAAAGCTATTTTTCTTTCCGTAAGATGTTTTCTGACATGAGATGATTGACAGAAAGAGAAACTTTAGCTGTAATAATTGAACTTCAGGAATTTGGTTCATATCTTTAGAGCCAAGAAAATCGAGAGTTTAAAAAATATGAGTTATGAAGATTCTCACTTTTCTTAGTTTCAAGAAGTTGGAGAGCCCTTTATTTATTTTTGTTTATTTGCCTCTGGTTTTCAACTACTTATAAGTCTAACTCTGACTTTAATATACTAAGGAAATTTTGTTAGTTGAAAACCATTTATAAAACCTGGATTAATAAAAGATTAAAGACTAACTTTTTAAAACATATTTATTTAGCTATTACTTACAAACTATAAAATTCACCATTTTAAGACTCACGGTTTCTTTTTACTTTAACTAGATTCGAAATGTTTTGCAACCATCATCACAATCTCAGTTAAGAATATTCTCTTTATTTTCCCCCCCAGCTTTATTAGGGTATAATTGAAAGATAAAAAATTGTATATATTTATGGTATACAATGTGATGTTTTGACATTTGTATACCTTGTAAAATGATGAAAATAATCTAATTAAAATATCCATCATCTCACATCATTTTTTGTGACGAGAACATTTGAGATCTACTCTCTCAAAAAGTATCAAGTATACAGTATGTTTTATTAACTATAGTCATTGTACCAGAAAACAGATCTCCAGAATTATTCAATAATCTGCTAACTAAAACTGTTTCTTTTTTTCTTTTTCTTTTTCTTTTTTTTTTTTTTTTTTTTTTGAGACAGAGTCTCTCCGTTTCGCCCATGCTGGGGTACAGTGGCATGATCTCAGCTCACTGTAACTACTGCCTCCCAGGTTCAAGTGATTCTCATGCCTCAGCCTACCTAGTAGCTGGGATTACAGGTGTGCGCCACCACACCTGGCTAATTTTTTGTATTCTTGTAGAGACAGGGTTTCACTATGTTACCTAGGCTGGTCTCAAACTCTTGGACTCAAGTGATCTGCCTGCCTCGGCCTCCCCAAAGTGCTGGGATTACAGGCATGAGCCACTGTGCCTGGCCATAATACTGTTTCTTTTTTCTTTCTTCTTTTTTTTTGTTTTTTTCTTGAGATGGAGTGTCGCTCTTGTTGCCCAGGCTGGATAGAGTTCAATGGCGCGATCTCGACTCACCACGACCTTCTCCTCCTGGGTTCTAGTGATTCTCCTGCCTCATCCTCCCGAGTAGCTGGGATTACAGGCATGTGCCACCACTCTTGGCTAATTTTTTTTTTTTTTTTAGTAGAGACAGGGTTTCTCCATGTTGGTCAGGCTGGTCTCGAACTCCCGACCTCAGGTAATCTGCCCGCCTTGACCTCCCAAAGTGCTGGGATTACAGGTGCAAGCCACTGTGCCTGGCCCTGTGTTTCTTTTTAACCAACATCTGTCCATTCTTCCCCATCCTCAGCCCCTGGCAAGGGGCTGTATTCTACCTTCTGCTTCTATGAGTTCAACTTTTTTAGCTTCCACATAAAAGTGAGGTCAGGCAGTATTTGTCTTTCTGTGCTTTGCTTACTTCACTTAGCATGATGTCCTCTGGGTTCTTCTATGTTGTAATAAGTGATAGGCTCTCTTTTTTGAGCCTGAATAGTATACCGTTGTTTCTGTGTGTGTGCCTGTGTGTATCGCATTTTCTTTTTAATTGATCTGTCAATGGGCATTTAGATTGATTCTTTATCCTGACTATTGTGAATAGTATTGCAATAAATATAGGAGTGTAGCCAGTTCTGTCACATGGTAATTACACTTCCATTGAATGTGTACTCAGAAGTGAAATCGCTGGACTATACAGTCATCTTATTTTTAATTTTTAGATGAACTTCCACACTGTTTTCCACAATGGTTGTACTGAATGCACATTCTCGTTGACATTGGACAAGGGTTCCCTTTTTTGTCACATCCTTGCTAACATTTTTTGTCTTTTTGATATAGCCATTCTAGCAGGTGTGAAGTCACAATTTATTATGGTTTTAATTTTCATTTCCCTAATGATTAATGGTGTTGGACTGTTTTTTTAAATATACCTGTTTGCCATTTGTATGTTTTCTTTTGAGGAATGTCTATTCAGGTTCTTTGCCTATTTTTAAACTCAGTTATTTATTTTCTTACTATTGAGCTATTTGAAATGTTTATGTATTTTGGATACTAACCCCTTATCAGATGTACAATTTGCAAAAATAGTTCCATAACTTGTCTCTTCATTTTGTTGGTTGTTTTCTTTGCTGTGCAGAAGCTTTTTAGTTTGATATAATCCCATTTTCTGATTCTACTTTTGTTTCCTGTGCTTTTGGTATCATATCTAAAAAATCAGTGCCAAGACAAATGTCAAGGAGCTTTTTCTCTGTTTACTTCTAAAGTTTTACACTTTCAGGTGTAACATTTAAGTATTTAATCCATTTTGACTTAATTTTTTATATGGTGTGAGATAATGGTCAATGTCTTTTTTATTGTATAGGAATATCCAGTTCTCCCAACACCCTTTATTGAAGTCTGCCCTTTCTCCATTGTCTGTTATTGGTACCTATCCTAAAGACCAATTGACTAAATGTATGGATTTATTTCTGCCCTCCCTATTCTGTTGCATTAATCTCTGTGTCTGTTTTTATGCTAGTACAATGCTATTTTGATTACTATAGTCTTGAAATACACTTGAAGTATATTTTGCAATCAATCATCAGTTCAAAAGGAAATCTTGTAGACATTGGTAGTAACTCAGGTATTACTTTCAAAATATCTTGCAGGTACTCAGAGCTTCTAACTGTGTACCTTTTGAATGCATGCCATTCAAATAAATAGCTGATGCAATTGATTTAGGAAATGAGATTTTAAAAAAAAAATAATCTGACCATTTTAGGGAAAATCAAATATTAGCTAATATTATTTGTGAATTATATCAATTTTTAATGAATAAGCTAAAAAGAAAAAAAATGCATTTAATGTATTTGAAGATACTTGAGGAAATTCTTATCAATATGGTAATACAGCCTCCTTTTTGCATTTAGTAACAAAATGAAAAAAAGAACCGATTGTAAAATGCTGAAAAAATTTTAAGTGTTTCTTTACTTCCACCCGAGTGTTATAGATTTTTGTGTTCATTTAACCAAAAAACCAGGATATACAATTTTCAATGCAGGCATGGTGTCAAAACTGAATAAAACAAAGACAGCTGCTGTTATGAACTGAATCGTGTACTCTTAAATCCATATGTTGAATCTCTAACCCCAATGCGATTGTATTTGGAGATTTAACTGAGTTTTTTGCTAGATACATAGAACAACAAGTAAGCAGCAAAAATAAATGGGAACATAATGTATACATGGGTTTTTTGAAGAAGTAGTCAGAAATAAATGAGCTCATAGGGATGTGGCCCCAATCCAATATGACTGGTGTTCTTCTATGAAGAGGAAGAGATAGCAAGGATGCATAAACACAGAGAAAAAGCCATGTGAGGACACAGTATGAACAAAGTCATCTGCAAGGAAAGGAGAGAGATCTCAGAAGAAACCAAATCTGCCAACAATTTGATTTTAGATTTTCACACTCCAGAACTTTAAGAAATATATTTCTGTTGTTTAATCTACCAGTTTGTGATATTTTGTTATGGCAACCCTAGAAAACTAACACAGCCACTAAGACAGAACTATTTAGAGTTCTTGAATATCATGTCTTTAGCATGGACACAGTGCAGTTTTTTTTTCAATTGCCCTGGTATTACAGATGCTCTAAATCTCAAATAATGGCAATTTTTTGCAAGAAAAGACATGAAAGCCGTATGAGGTAATATTTAACTGAGTTTTCTGCTAGATACATGAAATGAGTAGGCAGCAAAAATATGGGAACGTAATAACAAAATGAACTTGAGAGTCTTGGACATTATTAAACTGAGTTTTATCCTCTTTAAATCACAATTTGCATTCATTAAAGAGATGTTTATTGAGAGCCTACTAGGTGTTTAGGTACTAGTTGCTAGAAATTCAGAAATAAACACAATCTATCTAGTTACTAACCTTAAGGAACATGTAATATAGTGAGAGAGATAGAAAATAAATAAGTATACATATAACAATTAAAATGTATGTTAAGACTGTATAAATAAAATAGAGGTGTTCACATGAGTATAATGTCATTACATTATAATTATAATTTAGACTTATTTAAATTAAGCATTCAAGGTATACTTTTTTGAGGAATTTCAGGTGAAAGAGGAATATGATATGGCATTGTGAAGAATGGATACAAAGTGTTTCATACGTGATAAGGGTTCCAGAGTGGGCCAGGGATGAAACGTACACTATATGAGTATCTAAGCATGGCGACAACCCAAAAGAGTATGAAAATTGACTACCTCTCACATGGCAGGACACCTGTTTGGTAGATTTCTCAGCTAGTACATAGTGTCATGAGTTGCCACACCTGGAGGAATTTTGGCATATTAGATGTTGAATCCAGTAGTCTCTCTTGAGTAATCTCAGACACTGATATGGTTTGGCTCTGTGTCCCCACCCAAATGTCACCTTGGATTGTAATCCCCCTAGTGTCAAAGGCAGGATCAGGTGGAGGCAGTTTAATCATGGGGGCAGTTTCCCCCACACTATTCTCATGATAACGAGTGAGTCTCACAAGTTCTGATGGTTTTATAAGCATCTGGCATTTCTCCTGCTTGCACTTCTTCTTCCTGTCGCCTTGTGAAGAAAGTACCTTGCTTTCCCTTTGCCTTCCACCATGATTGTACATTTCCTGAGGCCTCCCCAACCATGATGAACTGTGAGTCAATTAAACCTCTTTCCTTTGTAAATTACTCGGTCTCGGGTATAACTTTATTAGCACTGTGAGAACGAACTAATACAGTAAACTGGTACCAAGGCAGTGGGGTCCTGCTATAAAGATATCTGAAAATGTGGAAGCAACTTTGGAACGAGGTAATGGACAGAGGCTGGAACAGTTTGGAGGGCTCAGAAGAGGAGAGGAAGATGTGGGAAAGTTTGGAACTTCCTAGAGACTAGTTGAATGGTTTTGACCAAAATGCTGATAGTGATCTGGACAATGAAGTCCAGGCTGTGGTCATCTCAGATGGAGATGAGAAACTTACTGGGAACTGGAATAAAGGTGACTCTTCCTATGCTTTAGCAAAGAGACTGGCAGCATTTTGCCCCTGCCCTAGAGACTGGTGGAACTTTGAACTTGAGAGAGATTATTTAGGGCATCTGGCTGAATAAATTTCTTTTTTTTTTTTCTGGTTTTGTTTTGTAAGAAAAAATATTTACCTGAATAATTGATCTCTTTTAAAGCTCGTTGGCATACCTATGGCTGGCTCCTACACCCAAATTTTTTTATTATTATTATACTTTAAGTTCTAGGGTACATGTGCACAATGTGCAAGTTTGTTACATATGTATACATGTGCCATGTTGGTGTGCTGCACTCATTAATTTGTCATTTACATTAGGTATATCTCCTAATGCTACCCCTCCCTCCTCTTCCCACCCCATGACAGGCCCTGGTATGTGATGTTCCCCACCCTGTGTCCAAGTGATCTCATTGTTCAATTCCCACCTACGAGTGAGAACATGTGGTGTTTGGTTTTCTGTCCTTGCAATAGTTTGTTCAGAATGATGGTTTCCAGCTGTATCCATGTCCCTACGAAGGATATGAACTCATCCTTTTTTATGGCTGCATAGTACCCCATGGTGTATATGTGTCACATTTTCTTAATCCAGTCTGTCACTGACGACCATTTGGGTTGGTTCCAAGTCTTTACTATTGTGAATAGTGCCACGATAAACATATGTGTGCATGTGTATTTATAGTAACATGATTTATAATCCTTTGGGTATATATCCAGTAATGGGATGGCTGGGTCAAATGGTATTTCTAGTTCTAGATCCTTGAGGAATCGCCATACTGTCTTCCACAATGGTTGAACTAGTTTACAGTCCCACCAACAGTGTAAAAGTGTTCCTATGTCTCCACATCCTCTCCAGCACCTGTTGTTTCCTGACTTTTTAATGATTGCCATTCTAACTGGTGTGAGATGGTATCTCACTGTGGTTTTGATTTGCATTTCTCTGATGGCGAGTGATGATGAGCATTTTTTCATGTGTCTGTTGGCTGTATGAATGTCTTCTTTTGAGAAGTGTCTGTTCATATCCTTTGCCCACTTTTTGATGGGGTTGTTTGTTTTTTTCTTGTAAACTTGTTTAACTTCTTTGTAGATTCTGGATATTAGCCCTTTGTCAGATGGGTAGATTGTAACAACCTGGCAGAATACATTTCTAAGTGGCAAAGCATTCAAGAGGAAGCAGAGCATAAAATTTCAGAAACTTTGCAGCCTGTCAATGCAATAGAAAAGAAAAACCCATTTTATGAGGAGAAATTCAAGCCCTCTGCAGAAATTTGCATAAGTAACGGAGATCCAAATGTTAATCACCAATACAATGGGGAAAATGTCCCCAGGGCATGTCAGAGACCTTCACAGCACCCCCTCCCATCACAGGCCTGGAGGCCTAGGAGAGAAAAATTGTTTCCATTCTAAATTTATCCTATTCAGAATGGGTGTATTTACCCAATGCCTATACTCCCATTGTATCTTGGAAGTAACTAATTTGTTTTTGATTTTATGGACTCATAGGTGGAAGGGACTTGCCTTGTCTCAGATGAGACTTGGAACTTGGACTTTTGGGTTAATGTTGAAATGAGTTAAGACTTTGAGGGACTATTGAGAAGGCATGATTGGTTTTAAAATGTAAGGACATGAATCTTGGAAGGGGCTAGTTGCAGAATCATATGGTTTGGCTCAGTGTTCCCACCCAAATCTCACCTTGACCTGTAATACCCACAGTCCCCATATGTCAAGGGTGGGACCAGGTGGAGGTAATTGAATCATGGGGGCAGATTCCACCATGCTGTTCTCATGATAATGAGTGAGTCTCATGAGATCTGATGGTTTTATAAATGTCTGGCATTTCCCTTGTTTGTGCTTTTCCTTCCTATCACCTTATGAAGTTGGTGCCTTGTTTCCCTTTCACCTTCCACCATGACTGTAAATTTCCTAAGGCCTCTCCAGCCATGCTGAACTGTGAGTAAATTAAGTCTCTTTCCTTTATAAATTATCCAGTGTGTTTATTAGCAGCAAGAGAATGGACTAATACAGAAACCATGCCACTGAAAATATACACCTGTCAGAAAGAACAGCCAAATTGAAGAGACACTCACTGAGTAAATACAGAATAATCTGAACTTTAAGATAAGCCATGAAATCCATGAGTCCTCACTGATATAAAGTAATATCAATATATGTATAACAAAATCATTAGAAACGTCATTAAATATCAGTGCTACCACCTTGATCTTGGATATTCTGGCCTTTTGAACTATGAAAAATAATTGTTGTTTATGCCACCAAGCTATGGTAATTTGTTATAGCAGCCTCAACTAACGCACAGCACAATTTTTTTGATACAAGTTCTCATTCTGTCTCCCAGGCTGGATTACAATGGCAGGAACATGGCTCCTTGCAGCCTCAGCCTCCTGGTTGCAAGCAATCTTCCCTCCTCAGCCTCCACTGCAGCAGGCACATGCCACCATGGACAGTTTTTTGTTTTTGTTTGTTTGTTTGTTTGTTTGTTTGTTTTTTGTAGAGACAGGGTCTCACCATGTGGGTCAGGCTGACTTTGAAGTTCCAAGCTCAAGTGACATAAACCAGTGAACCCAGCCAATACAACACACTTTGAAATAACTAAAAAGGCAAGGAAAACTCAAAAGAAAATTAGAAAAATGACACCAATCCAAAGCACAGCAAAACAAAACAAAACAAAAAAAGATAAAATTAGAATATATCAAAATAAAAAAAAAAACACCTGTGCACCAAAGGACACAATCAACGATATCAAAAGGCAACTCAGAGTGGGAGAATTTTTTTTTTTTTTTTTTTTTTTTTTTTGAGATGGAGTCTTACTCTGTTGCCCAGGCTGGAGTGCAGTGGCGCCATCTTGGCTCACTGCAAGCTCCACCTCCCGGGTTCACGCCATTCTCCTACCTCAGCCTCCTGAGTAGCTGGGACTACAGGCGCCTGCTGCCACGCCTGCCACTTTTTTGTATTTTTTTAGTAGAGACGGGATTTCACCATGTTAGCCAGGATGGTCTGGATCTCCTGACTTCGTGATCCACCCGTCTCAGCCTCCCAAAATGCTGGGATTACAGGCATGAGCCACCATGCCTGGCCAGGAAAAAATATTTTTAAGACACATGTCTGATAAGGAGTTACCAGTCTGAATATATAAGTAACTACAACTTAACAACAAAAGTAGATTTTCAAATGGGAGGACTTGAATAGATATTTCCCTAAAGAAGATATACAAATGGTCAATAAGCACATGAAAAGACACTCAACATCACTACTCATTAGAAAAATGCAAATCAAGCCACAATGAGACAACATTTCACATTTGTTTGGATGGCTATTACCAGAAAAGAAAAAAGAACAAAGATAAAATACTAGTGTTGCTAATGATGTGAAGAAATTAAAACTCTTGTTCACTGTTGTTGGGAATATAAAATAGAGAACTTCATGATTATTCCGAAAAAAAGTAAAAATATTATTACAATATATAATCCTGCAATTCCACTTATGAATATACACTCAAAAGAATTAAAAGAAACTCAGATATTTGAGCACTCGTGTTCACAGCGACATTATGCACATTAAGCAAAAGCTGGAGGCAACCCAAATGTCCATTGATGAATAAGCAGATGAACAAACAGTGGTATATAGATATAATAAAATCTCATTCAGCCTTAAAAAGAAAGGAACTTTCTGATATATGCTACAACCTGAATCAACCTTTAGGACATTATGCTAAGTAAAATATGCCAGTCAAAAAAACACACATACTATATAATTCCATTTATAGGAGGTACCTGGATAGTCAGATTTATAGAGACAAAAAGTAAAAGGGCATTTACCAGGGGCAGATGTTGGGAAAACGAGGTTATTTAATGATTACAAATATCAGTTGCATGATAAAAAGAATTCTGGTGATGGACGGTGGTGATGGTTGTATAACAATGTGAATATACTTAATATTATTGAACTGTACTTTTTAAAATATGCCTTTCATTGTCATAAAATAATTTAAAAATATTTCAAGCCATATGCTACAACACAACATACCAGCTGAAGGTACAAGATATAGCTAAAATATCACCGAAAGGAAAATGTGTAGCTTTAAACCTACCTATATCAGAATGTTTCACAGTGGATAGGATTATGCAAACCTACCCCAAAGTATGAGGAAGCTGAGAGACTGAAGAAAAGGGCTGGCAAATCAAGTTTATTAGAAAGAAACATTTAATAGGGACTTATGAAAAGAAGTCATGGTCTGTGTCCCAGGTGGTGGTGAGACAAGTTGCAAGTTGGTGCATTTCTCCCACAGACCAAGGCCTTATGTACCATCAGAGAGAAGTGGTTTAGAAGTGTATGTAGGACAACTGAAGTATGATAACATCAAAGTTGTTTGACCTAAAGGCAGGATTTACTGAAAGTAAGTGCTCTTACACAAGGAACAATAGATAACACTGGAAATCTTAGAGGCCTTCTTGAAATAGGAGTTAATCAGGAACCAATGTAGTGGATTTGCCTCCAAGATGGAGTTGCTTTAGTTTCCACAAAGAAGAAAAGAAAGTTATAAAATCAATGATCTAGGTTTTCACTTTTAGAAGCTAAAAATGATATAATTAAAG
This sequence comes from Theropithecus gelada, assembly GCF_003255815.1. Classification (NCBI taxonomy): domain Eukaryota; kingdom Metazoa; phylum Chordata; class Mammalia; order Primates; family Cercopithecidae; genus Theropithecus; species Theropithecus gelada. The sequence goes on along the minus strand of NC_037689.1, from coordinate 144,130,752 downwards.
CCAAAATAAGTATAATGAAGAAAACAATAAAGACAATAAAAAACCAAAAACATAAAATTGATCAACAGTAGGAAAAATTACTATGACACACATTGGTTCTCTAAAAATATGAATACAACTTTTTAAAACCCTAGTAAAACTACTAAAAATAAAGAAAACAAAATTAAACTATCAATGTCAAGAATAAAAGAGGCTCTATAGATATTAAAAGTTTAATAAGACTATAATGAATAAGAATAGAACTTCCTCAAATAAATATGGAACAAAAGTTGGCAGACAATGGGCCATTAGCCAAATTCAATTCCAAAGTTGTTTTCATAAAAACGTAATGGTTTTATTGGAACACAGTTATACCCATTTTTATACATATCATCTATGTTTGCTTTCACACTAAAACAGCAGTTTGGGAGAGACAACAAAGATCATATAGCCCATAAAGACTAAAATATTTATTATATGTTGTTTTAAAGAAAAAGTTAACCAACCCCTTTAACCACAAAAATCCACAGCTAATACATTAAGTGGTAATATACATTGAATGAATTTTTTCTTGAGATTAGTACCAGGGCAAAAATATCTTTTCTATTACTTCTCTTTAACATTGTGCTACAGCAAAAGACATTACCATCAGAGTGAACAGGCAACCTACAGAATAGGAGAACATTTTTGCAATCTACTCATCTGACAAAGGGCTAATATCCAGAACCTACAAAGAACTCAATCAAATTTACAAGAAAAAAACAAACAACCCCATCAAAAAGTGGGCAAAGGATATGAACAGACACTTCTCAAAAGAAGACATTCATACGGCCAACAGACACATGAAAAAATGCTCATCATCACTCACCATCAGAGAAATGCAAATCAAAACCACAATGAGATACCATCTCACACCAGTTAGAATGGCAATTATTAAAATATCAGGAAACTACAGGTGCTGGAGAGGATGTGGAGACATAGGAACACTTTTACACTGTTGGTGGGACTATAAACTAGTTCAACCATTGTGGAAAACAGTGTGGAGATTCCTCAAGGATCTAGAACTAGAAATACCATTTGACCCAGCCATCCCACTACTGGATATATACCCAAAGGATTATAAGTCATGCTGCTATAAAGACACATGCACACGTATGTTTACTGTGGCACTATTCACAATAGCAAAGACTTGGAATCAACCCAAATATCCATCAATGACAGACTGGAGTAAGAAAATGTGGCCCATATACACCAGGGAATACTATGCAGCCATATAAAAGGATGAGTTCGTGTCCTTTGTAGGGACATGGATGCAGCTGGAAACCATCATTCTCAGCAAACTATCACAAAGACAGAAAACAAAATACCCCATGTTCTCACTCATAGGTGGGAATTGAACAATGAGATCACTTGGACACAGGAAGGGGAACATCACACACTGGGGCCTATTGTGGGGGGGGGGTAGGGGGGAGGCATAGCATTAGGAGATATACCTAATGTAAATGATGAGTTAATGAGTGCAGCACACCAACCTGGCACATGTATACATATGTAACAAACCTGCACACTGTGCACATGTAACCTAGAACTTAAAGTATAAAAAAAAAAACAACAACAACAAAACATTGTGCTACAGGTATTGCCAGGGTAATAAGGCAAGGAAAATAAAGAAACTAATCATAATTACAAAGAAATAAACATTATTTGAATACAACTTGATTATTTTCATCAATAGATATTAGAATGAGTGCATTTAGTAATTTGTCAATATGAAATGTCAATGTACAAAAAGCAACATCACTTCTCTATAATAGCAATGCACAATAGAAAATAAAAGTTTGAAAACCTACCATTCAATAATATAAAAAATATAAGATATCTATGATAAATTTAATAAAAGAGATGCCAAACCTCTACAATGAACTACAAAACATCACTCAGAGAAATTATAGAAGACTTAAACAAATGGAAAGGTACAATGTGTTCATATGGTGGAAAACTAAAAATGATAAGAGGTCAATTGGTTTCAAATTGATCTATAGATTTGCACAAACTCTCCCTGCAAAGAAACCACAGCAGTGGTTATTTTAGAAATTGACAAGTTGATCCAAAAATCTATGTAAGAATAAAATGTACCTAAATTAACAAAATGTTTTTGAAAAAGACCAAAGTTGGGGGACTTATACCATTTCAAGACTTACTATGAAGCTACAATAAATGAGACAATGAGGTAATGGTACAGAGAGAAATAAATAAATCCATAAAATAGAATAGGGATTTTTGAACAAGACCAAGCTATATATATATATATATATATATATATACACACACACACACACACACACACACACACACACACAAGCGTTTTAATAAAAGTTCCCAGGTAATTCAATGGAGAAAAGGTAGCTTTTTCAATAAATGGGTATCTCTCTAGAGAAAAAGAAAAACATGAACCTCAAATCCTACTTCACACCGTGTATAAACACTAATTCAAAATGGGCTTCAGACTAAAATAAGTGTATTTGTTAAAAGTAGACAAGGTGTGCACAGCCAAAGAAGCTCTGGTGGATACTCTGCCATCATTGGCAGCCTGAGGTATTCTAGGAGTAATCTAGGTGTCTTGACTTTCTGAACCTCTGCTCTAACCTTTCAAGTCAACAGCAAGTAATACCAAAATTCCAAGTTGAAATAAAACAACATGGGATAATTTTGAATAACTATCACTGACTTATTGATCACAATTTTGCATGGCTTTTTAGACTTATTCTTTATGCTGTTAAAGGAACTAATAGTTGCCAAATACTGCAATTATAATAGGCATAACTATAAAAAATGTTATTTCAAATGCATGGGTAGTAGCTTCATGACATTGGTTTTCTCTCAGGATGTCTGCCAATACCATGTTTTCGTGATTTGGCCTACCATTTTTAAAACCTAAGAAAATGTAAAAGAAAGTGTCTTAGGAAAAACCCTGATTAAGAGAAAATGTGATATTCCATAGGTAATTTACAATACCAGCCTAGCAATAATGATCACTTTTATATTAACATTTTCAACGATGCCCCAGTCTTCTGCTAAGGATTCCCTTGGAGACTACTGTATTCTGAAAGGTAAGATAATAGAAATAAAAAAATAAAATTAATACATGTTAATCTTTATGTCTATTTTAAATGTCAGAATTATTAAAAAGAATTGATGTTGTTTCATATTTATTTATTTATTTTTTTTATTTGTTACTTTTCTTTTTATTATTATTATTATACTTTAAGTTCTAGGGTACATGTGCATAACGTGCAGGTTTGTTACATATGTATACTTGTGCCATGTTGCTGTGCTGCACCCATCAACTCGTCAGCACCCAACTACTCATCATTTACATCAGCTATAACTTCCAATGCAATCCCTCCCCCCTCCCCCCTCCCCATAATAGGCCCCGGTGTGTGATGTCCCCCTTCCCGAGTCCAAGTGATCTCTTTGTTCAGTTCCCACCTATGAGTGAGAACATGCGGTGTTTGGTTTTCTGTTCTTGTGATAGTTTGCTAAGAATGATGGATTCCAGCTGCATCCATGTCCCTACAAAGGACACAAACTCATCCTTTTTTATGGCTACATAGTATTCCATGGTGTATATGTGCCACATTTTCTTAATCCAGTCTGTCACTGATGGACATTTGGGTTGATTCCAAGTCTTTGCTATTGTGAATAGTGCCGCAATAAACATACGTGTGCATGTGTCTTTATAGCACCATGATTTATAATCCTTTGGGTATATACCCAGTAATGGGATGGCTGGGTCATATGGTACATCTAGTTCTAGATCCTTGAAGAATCGCCATACTGTTTTCCATAATGGTTGAAGTAGTTTACAATCCCACCAACAGTGTAAAAGTGTTCCTATTTCTCCACATCCTCTCCAGCACCTGTTGTTTCCTGACTTTTTAATGATTGCCATTCTAACTGGTGTGAGATGGTATCTCATTGTGGTTTTGATTTGCATTTCTCTGATGGCCAGTGATGATGAGCATTTTTTCATGTGTCTGTTGGCTGTATGAATGTCTTCTTTTGAGAAATGTCTGTTCATATCCTTTGCCCACTTTTTGATGGGGTTGTTTGTTTTTTTCTTGTAAATTTGTTTGAGTTCTTTGTAGGTTCTGGATATTAGCCCTTTGTCAGATGAGTAGATTGCAAAAATTTTCTCCCATTCTGTAGGTTGCCTGTTCACTCTGATGGTAGTTTCTTTTGCTGTGCAGAAGCTTTTTAGTTTAATGAGATCCCATTTGTCAATTTTAGCTTTTGCTGCCGTTGCTTTTGGTGTTTTAGACATGAAGTCTTTGCCCATGCCTATGTCCTGAATGGTACTACCTAGGTTTTCCTCTAGGGTTTTTATGGTATTAGGTCTAACATTTAAGTCTCTAATCCATCTTGAATTAATTTTCATATAAGGAGTAAGGAAAGGATCCAGTTTCAGCTTTCTACTTATGGCTAGCCAATTTTCCCAGCACCTTTTATTAAATAGGGAATCCTTTCCCCATTTCTTGTTTCTCTCAGGTTTGTCAAAGATCAGATGGCTGTAGATGTATGGTATTATTTCTGAGGACTCTGTTCTGTTCCATTGGTCTATATCTCTGTTTTGGTACCAGTACCATGCTGTTTTGGTTACTCTAGCCTTATAGTATAGTTTGAAGTCAGGTAGTGTGATGCCTCCAGCTTTGTTCTTTTGACTTAGGATTGTCTTGGCAATGCGGGGTCTTTTTTGGTTCCATATGAACTTTAAAGCAGTTCTTTCCAATTCTGTGAAGAAACTCATTGGTAGCTTGATGGGGATGGCATTGAATCTATAAATAACATTGGGCAGTATGGCCATTTTCACGATATTGATTCTTCCTATCCATGAGCATAGTATGTTCTTCCACTTGTTTGTGTCCTCTTTAATTTCACTGAGCAGTGGTTTGTAGTTCTCCTTGAAGAGGTCCTTTACATCCCTTGTCAGTTGGATTCCTAGGTATTTTATTCTCTTTGAAGCAATTGTGAATGGAAGTTCATTCATGATTTGGCTCTCTGTTTGTCTGTTACTGGTGTATAAGAATGCTTGTGATTTTTGCACATTAATTTTGTATCCTGAGACTTTGCTGAAGTTGCTTATCAGCTTAAGGAGATTTTGGGCTGAGACAATGGGGTTTTCTAAATATACAATCATGTCATCTGCAAAGAGGGACAATTTGACTTCTTCTTTTCCTAACTGAATACCCTTGATTCCTTTCTCTTGCCTGATTGCCCTAGCCAGAACTTCCAACACTATGTTGAATAGGAGTGGTGAGAGAGGCCATCCCTGTCTTGTGCCAGTTTTCAAAGGGAATTTTTCCAGTTTTTGCCCATTCAGTATGACATTGGCTGTGGGTTTGTCATAAATAGCTCTTATTATTTTGAGGTACGTTCCATCAATACCGAATTTATTGAGCGTTTTTAGCATGAAGGGCTGTTGAATTTTGTCAAAAGCCTTTTCTGCATCTATTGAGATAATCATGTGGTTCTTGTCTTTGGTTCTGTATATATGCTGGATTATGTTTATTGATTTGCGAATGTTGAACCAGCCTTGCATCCCAGGGATGAAGCCCACTTGATCATGGTGGATAAGCTTTTTGATGTGTTGCTGAATCCGGTTTGCCAGTATTTTATTGAGGATTTTTGCATCGATGTTCATCAGGGATATTGGTCTAAAATTCTCTTTTTTTGTTGTGTCTCTGCCAGGCTTTGGTATTAATGAAAAAAAGTCCAGGACCAGATGGATTCACAGCTGAATTCTACCAGAGGTATAAGGAGGAGCTGGTACCATTCCTTCTGAAACTATTCCAATCAATAGAAAAAGAGGGAATCCTCCCTAACTCATTTTATGAGGCCAACATCATCCTGTTTCATATTTAAATAATAGTAACTGTAAAAACAGAATTGTGATTGTTAATTTTACCTGAGAAAATAAAAATGCTAGTGAAATTTCCATTAAGTCTACTCTGCTCTCCATGTGGAAGTCTGAAGATTATTTTCTGACTCTCAGATAAGAATTTCTCTAATGATTTAATTTGTGTTTTAGACTGGCCTGCACACTGAACCTGAATCTAGATTCCGTCTTTTTTTCTTTCAGGGAACAATCTTCAAGCAGTTATGCAACCCAACTAGTTATTTGAGAAGCCTCCACAGCAAAATTGATAACTTCCTTCTCATATTTATAAAAGTGGGATAGGCCCATCTTTAAATACTGTGTTCAGGACTGATTTGATGCTTTGGCATTTATGTGAATTATTTTTAGGGATGAATATTTTTTTTTGCCTTCAAAGTCACCTAAGACATCAGGATTTTTATTTTGCATTTGATCCTAATGTGAAGGAACTCAGAGAAAGTAAAGAACATTTTGTGAGCTAAAATGAAAATAGGACTTTAAGGGCCATTTTCTCCCTAGGAAATGTATTATAGTTTATTATACACATATCCGTTATTCAGCACAAACAGAAAAGAGAATTGAATAGAATTTTTTTTTTCTGGTTTTACTTTTCATTTGGAGTTGAGATTTGCAGTCCATTTTTAGAGGTGTCTTGAGTAATTCAGAAAAACAAGAGTTCTGTATAGAAATACTGTGGTATTTCCTATGCTCAGACAGATGTATTAGCAGTTCTTCTCTTTGGTCTTGGACACAAAATTATGTTATTGTTGAACAACACAGTACCTCAAACTATGGTAGAGATGGTCTCTACTGGTAGCACTGCCAATACTTTAGGTTTATTATTATTATTTTTTACATACTCATTTCCTTGAAAAGTAAGTAAAGTCAACCAGCTATTTGTCAGATAATCACCAACACACCACAGCTTGAACGAATTTGCCATTTTTCAACTAGTTTTGCGGACAGTATCTAAACAAAAGATAAATTCAGGTGAAGTAATGCTAGGACAGAAGCAGTAAAATTAAGATTACAAAATATTGAAATATCTAGTGAGTTTATAAGTGGAAAGATTAGGATATCTAACACTGATGATACTAAATAAAATCATAGTTCAAGGGAGCATTGTGATTGTTAAAAGCCTTCAAGAACAGACATCCCTGATTTTATACCAGTAATCCATTATTGAAACTCTTTCTACCTGAAAACACTAACCAGGGGTTAATTTTTCATTATTTTAAATGGAAAAAAATATAATGCAATTAATATCAAACCCAAACTCTTAATCAACTTTCTGGGTGCATATATAAATAAGAGCTATCATGCAGTATTTAAAATGGTTAAAATATTTCTGATTATCAAATAATTAAAATGTTTTTATTATTGCTATTATTTTATTTTATTTTATTTATTTATTTTTTTAATTTATTTATTATTATTATACTGTAAGTTGTAGGGTACATGTGCATAACGTGCAGGTTTGTTACATATGTATACTTGTGCCTTGTTGGTGTGCTGCACCCATCAACTCGTCATTTACATCAGGTATAACTCCCAATGCAATCCCTCCCCCCGCCCCCCTCCCCATGATAGGCCCCGGTGTGTGATGTTCCCCTTCCCGAGTCCAAGTGATCTCATTGTTCAGTTCCCACCTATGAGTGAGAACATGCGGTGTTTGGTTTTCTGTTCTTGTGATAGTTTGCTAAGAATGATGGATTCCAGCTGCATCCATGTCCCTACAAAGGACACAAACTCATCCTTTTTTATGGCTGCATAGTATTCCATGGTGTATATATGCCACATTTTCTTAATCCAATCTGTCACTGATGGACATTTGGGTTGATTCCAAGTCTTTGCTATTGTGAATAGTGCTGCAATAAACATACGTGTGCATGTGTCTTTATAGCAGCATAATTTATAATCCTTTGGGTATATACCCAGTAATGGGATGGCTGGGTCATATGGTACATCTAGTTCTAGATCCTTGAGGAATCGCCATACTGTTTTCCATAATGGTTGAACTAGTTTACAATCCCACCAACAGTGTAAAAGTGTTCCTATTTCTCCACATCCTCTCCAGCACCTGTTGTTTCCTGACTTTTGAATGATCGCCATTCTAACTGGTGTGAGATGGTATCTCATTGTGGTTTTGATTTGCATTTCTCTGATGGCCAGTGATGATGAGCATTTTTTCATGTGTTTGTTGGCTGTATGAATGTCTTCTTTTGAGAAATGTCTATTCATATCCTTTGCCCACTTTTTGATGGGGTTGTTTGTTTTTTTCTTGTAAATTTGTTGGAGTTCTTTGTAGGTTCTGGATATTAGCCCTTTGTCAGATGAGTAGATTGCAAAAATTTTCTCCCATTCTGTAGGTTGCCTGTTCACTCTGATGGTAGTTTCTTTTGCTGTGCAGAAGCTCTTTAGTTTAATGAGATCCCATTTGTCAATTTTGGCTTTTGCTGCCGTTGCTTTTGGTGTTTTAGACATGAAGTCTTTGCCCATGCCTATGTCCTGAATGGTACTACCTAGATTTTCCTCTAGGATTTTTATGGTATTAGGTCTAACATTTAAGTCTCTAATCCATCTTGAATTAATTTTCGTACAAGGAGTAAGGAAAGGATCCAGTTTCAGCTTTCTACTTATGGCTAGCCAATTTTCCCAGCACCATTTATTAAATAGGGAATCGCTATTATTTTAATAGAAAAATCATACTGTTATTGCATTTATAAAATACAATGTTATGCTTTGATATATGTATACAGTGTGGATGATTAAATCAAGTCAATTAACCTGTCCATGACCTTGCTTGCTTAACTTTTTTTTGTGTGGTGATACATTTGAAATTTACTCTGTTAATTATTTTGAAATACTAAAATGGTTTTGCAAAGTTGCAGTGTATGCAGTAACATGGCTTCTTTTTGCACAATCTACTTTCATGACTTGGTTACCCTTTGTTGACACTTAGTGTAGTTTTTAAGATATCTATATGTGGCTCTGACATTCCACAGATTTGTACCTGGAGTGCAACCTAAAAGTTCTATTTAAAATTTTATATTGCATTTATTGTAAATATAAAAAATCCCTATAAAAACAGCACACACACACACAAAAAAAACATGAAATGTTGTATTGAGAAAGAAATACATACCATGAAATCTGGGTATTAAAATTCACACAGTGTTATATGGAAGAACTTTAACAGGAAAACATTCTGTAGGAGATGCCTATAGTATGAAAAGTGGTCCTATTCATCCCTATATACAAAGAGAAAGAAGCAGCTGAAATGGTAAGAAAAGTATCAGAAAATATCAATATAAAATAGGAATGAATGAAGTGAGAAGCAAAGAGCACTATAAAGTTGCATGAAAGCACAATAAACAATGTAAGACAACTTTTCTGACTTGCAATAGCATGTCCATACAGAAAAATATCCTCTTAATTTCTTTTTCCAGTTTTACTGTTATACTTCCTCCATGCTTATTTTACACATGCTAAACCTTGGATCAAACCAACTATCTACCCTCTCTTTCATAATTCACAATACTGAGTTTTACAATAAAAAATATGATGCAATACAATGAATAGTTTAGTTTGCCTTATGTTCAACTTCAAGTGACCCAAATGAAAAAAGCAAAATGACACAAGTTTATCTTTGTTCCACATAAATGAGTCCGAAGATAAACAGTCATGAAATCAATCTAAAACCATGAATTCAATCTCGTGATTCAACATAGTCACTTAAGCTCCAGCCAACACGTCCACATTTCAGTTATTAGGAAGAAGGCAGGGCAAATAATGGTGTGCCTTGTTCATTTACTGACATGTCTAGAAAGTTGCTTATGACATTTCTATTTACATCCTGCAGGCAAGAGCTTCATGCCATGTCCACACCTAATTGCAAGTTAGCCTGAGATATGTAGTAATTATTCTGGGCAACTACATGACTACCTATTACTAAAAAACGGAGCAAGAATAGGTATTTAGGTACAGCTAGCAATTTTTCTACTATGTCACTACAAATTCATGGTTTACCATAAGGGTCAACAAACCACTGCCTGGGGTCCAAATTAAGCCTTATACCAATTCTTGTATGTAAAGTTTTATTTCCACAACCATTTTTGTACTATATTGTATATGACTTTATTTGGGCTACAATGGCACAGTTGAATAGGTGTGGCAGAGACCATCTGGCTTGAAAAGCATAAAGTATCCATCATTTGGCCTTTTTTTTTTTTTTTTCCAAGATGGAGTTTCACTCTTGTTGCCCAGGCTGGAATGCAATGGCGCGATCTGAACTCACTGCAACCTCTGCCTCTTGGGTTCAAGTGATTCTCTTGCCTCAGCCTCATAGCTGGGATTAGACGTACACGTCACCACACCCAGCTAATTTTGTATTTTTAGTAGAGACGAGGTTTCACCATGCTGGCCAGGCTGGTCTTGAACTCCTGACCTCAGGTGATCCATCCGCCTCAGCCTCCCAAAGTGCTGGGATCACAGGCGTGAGCCACCATGCCTGGTCCACTATTTGGTCTTTTATAGAAAAAAAAAAAAGAAAAAAAAAAAAAAAACTTTGCCAGGTGACAAGATCAAGAGTTTTATCAGTACTTGCTACTTTGAAGATGTCTCTTCATCTTATTTGTGAGCTCTTTGTCTTTTCTTTAAAAAATTATATTTCCTGGCATTGATATTTGTTTTATATTTGCTTTCCACAATCTACCAAGACAATCTCATTCATTAAATAAAGAAGGTTCTGTGGCTTGCTGCTGGTTGTTGTTTGGATGCATGACAAATAAGTAGTAGAGCAGAAATAGTTCAATCCTACTGGTTCTGCACTCAACAATTTATTTTAATGTTGTATTCTCTATCAAGATATTGTTGCTTGTACTGAAAACCAATTAAAGAAAACAATGAGTAAAAAGATTGTAAGATAGTACAAGAGCTGTTCTAAATGTATCTGTTAGCCAAACTAAATCATGTCTCAAGGGACTGAGAGAACATATGCAAGTATTTGCTTAACAATTGACAGTGATATTTGAGCAATCAAGAAAAACAAGAGAGATTTTGAAAGGTTAGAGATAGACATGATATTCTAATTTTCCAGAAGAAGAATGTGATTTTTTACCAAATTTAGCTTAGTAATCTTGACACCAGTTATTATCAAGATTGTGAAATAATTTGTTAAAAAGACAGCACATGATCACCAAAGTATTACAAATGAATACAGCATCTCATGTTGAGCATTAGAGTCAATAAATATTTTACTCACATGTTAAGCACTTTCCTTAACATTTTATACAATGCTCCATGCCATGAATAAAATTAAAATTAACCATACAAAATTGATATTTATTCAGAAGTACCTCCAAAGATAATATTCTCCTTCTGAGCAGAGAAGGCATTTGAAATGTGTGCAATATTATGATATTGATTTAAATAATTTAAAACCACAGTCACTTTGTACCAATCTAATAGTAGTATATTATTGCTTGTTTCAGATCCTTTTTTTTTTTTTTTTTGAGACAGACTCTCACTCTGTCACCCAGGCTGGAGTACAGTGGCGTGATCTCAGCTTACTGCAATCCCTGCCTCCCGGGTTCACGGGATTCTCATGTCTCAGCCTCCTGAGTAGCTAGGATTACAGGCATGAGCCACCACACCCAGCTAATTTTTGTATTTTTAGTAGAGCCAAGGTTTCACCATGTTGGCCAGGATAGTTTCGAACTCCTTGCCTCAGTTGATCAGCCCACTTCAGCCTCCCAAAGTGCTGGGGTTACAGGTGTGAGCCACAGCACCCGGCCTTCAGATCACTTTTGATGAAAAACTAGCTGTATTACAACACCAGACAACACTTTTGTTTTCCTCAGTGCAAACTGAGGAGACAAATATTATAAGACAATTATAATCCAAAGATTCAAAGTCACGTGAGTAAATATAATATGGTTAAAAGGAGAAAGTAAGAACTAATATGTAAAAATAAAAGCATTTTTTATTGATAATTTCAAATTGACTATGTCTCAGTCATTTATTATTTCATTGGAATACCAAAGTAAAAGTTACATCCTAGATTAATAGGTTAATCATTGTTGCACTTTATTTTGATACATGAATTATCAAAATACTAATCCTAGCTTTTGTGTTTAGTTTCACAACATTGGCAGCTCTTAGTAGCATAGCATATATCATTGATGCTTGTATTGGGGATAAATACAATTGATGCTATCAAACTTGCTGAAAATTGTGCATCTAGAAAGTTATTAGAAATATTACCATCACAATGATTTTTTTCTGTAAAAATAAAGCTTTTTCCTTCTTCAGGTTTCTTGAAACATCAATTTTATTAATCTGGTTACAACTCCAGTAAGAAACACTACACTCTGTGAGTCCATGACTCATGAACAAACTGAGAACTAAATGAATAACAGAAGACATTAAGTCCCATTCATTTTGTGTATTGCAGAACTGCAACTTGGCTTTACTGGTCTTTAGGTGGTAATATCTTCTGTTGTAATCAACAAAATAGTGATTCCCAGTGAAATGAATGCACTAAAGAGCCTGTGTCGAAGCTAGGTATGAAACTGATGTGTTTACTGCTACCGAAATACAAATATAGAAATAGTAAGAACTTTTCATTTATTACTTCCTATGGGCCAGGTGATGCCTAAGACTTTATCTGCATAATTTCATTGACTCCACATAAGTCTATGATGTAGCTTGACCTGAAATTATAACTTTTCTCATTTTACAGATGAGGAATTAGAGACTCACAGCTCTCACTGGTATTAAATAATAGAACTTACACTGAAACTTGTATTTATAGCATCTTAAGACTTACACTCTTAAATGTTATGCTATGAAAATCATGCAATGATAGATAAAGGAAAAATGTGATGAGTTCAAGAACGTAAGATTGTAAATAGAAACATATATTATTTTAATACATAATTTTGCTACAAGACAAGTAGAATGTACTTTTTAAAATTCCTAAGTGTCCAAATCCTTTTATGAGTGACCTGGCCTACTCTTACAGTCATATCTCCTGCACTTTCTCATACACAGCATTTGCTTTAAATATTTCAAAGATTGCAGTTCCTACAGAACACAAGGCTTATTCATGTCTCTATGTCTTTCTACATGGTTTCCATTTTGCTTGGGACACACTTTCCAAGGTTTCTACACATGACAAATTCCTATTCATCTTTCAGGACACAGTCTACATGGTCCAATGCCCGGCAACCAGAAGAATTTAAAAATTAACAAATACATATGACCTTTTCCATATCCACTCTTAGAGATATTTGATACCTCTAAATGTCTTTGCTTACATAATACTTTCTCACTTTGTACACTGCAGGAGATCGGTCAGGGTGGTGGGATAAATTATAGGAAAAATGCAAACCTTCTTGGAAGGCCAGGAGGTTTTGCAAAAGTTTTGAAAGATAATTTGGCTAAAAGCAGCCAGATTATCTTATCTGGAGCCTGAGAGCAAAAGGTAGATAACAAGGAAGTGTGAAGGACTTGATCTAGATAAGTTAGTTTACTTAGGCCTTGGAACCTGGCCCTGGCCTTTAATCATTCATGCACAGGACTGCTCTCTCTTGGGCGTGGGGGGTGGGGGGTGTGTGTAACCATGTTAATTACCCACAAGTATCTTGACTCAAAGTCTTTGTCATTAAATCTGTACTAAATAAATGCCCGCAGCAGCTTGTCAGGGCTGCGGCTGCTGGGACTCTTTACAGCACCCTCCTCGGTGTCTGTGGGCAGCCGGGTCCCCTAGTCACTCAGCCAGGCAAAAAATCTGTGCCTGTGTCCATTTTTTTCATCCATCGCTCGGCCAGGGCCTGCCGGTCAGACCCAGCAGTACGCTATACCCTATCTTCACTTACTTAATCATGAGCCTCACTTGCTACAATGTTTTTGTTCTTCTGTATCGTTAATTTTTTCTCTCCAAACAAGTATTCCTACCAGCATACAATATTTCAGATATTTATGCTGTAATAACTTAAAAATAAACCCTCTTTCGACCTCACTTTCATACCAGCTACTGAACCACTTCTCTGCTCCCTTTTGTGAAAAACCCTTGTGAAAAAGAGTTGTCTATACTTAGTATTTCTTTGGTGTCACTTGCTAAGATTTCCTTAGCAAGATTTCCTTTTGCTCAGTTTATTCCAGGCCCACCATTCACTTTCTTGTTCCTCTAATTTTCCGAGAATGATCTCAACACAGAGCCTTTTCACATTAGTCCATTTTGCATTGCTATAAATAAATACCTGAGTCTGGATAATTTATTTTTAAAAGAGATTTATTTGGATCACCATTCTGCAAGCTGTAAAAGCAGCACTGCACTGGCACCTGCTGCTATGGACCTCAGGAAGCTTCCAGTCATAGAGGAAGGTAAAGGAGGAGCAGGTATGTCATATGGTGAGAGAGAGAGGAGGGAAGTCCCAGACTATTTTTTAACAACTAGATCTCATGGGATCTAAAAGTCAGAACTCTTTTAATGCTGCAAGAATGACAAGACATTCATGAGGGATCAACCCCATAACTGAAACACATTCCACTAGGCCCTACCTCCAACACAGAGGGTCAAATTATTATTATTATTATTATTATTATTATTAAGTTCTAGGGCACATGTGCATAACATGCAGGTTTGTTACATATGTATACATGTGCCATGTTGGTGTGCTGCACCCATTAACTTGTCATTTACATTAGGTATTTCTCCTAATGCTATACCTGCCCCCTACCCCCCACCCAACAATAGGCCCCAGTGTGTGATGTTCCCCTTCCTGTGTCCAAGTGATCTCATTGTTCAATTCCCACCTATGAGTGAGAACATGCAGTATTTGGTTTTCTGTTCTTGCAATAGTTTGCTGAGAATGATGGTTTCCAGCTGCATCCATGTCCCTACAAAGGACACAAACTCATCCTTTTTTTATGGCTGCATAGTATTCCATGGTGTATACATACCACATTTTCTTAATCCAGTCTGTCACTGATGGACATTTGGGTTGATTCCAAGTCTGCTATTGTGAATAGCACAAATTTTAATAGAAGGTTTGAAGAAGGCAAATGTCCAAACTATATCAATTTGCACTTGTTATTTTGGCTAAATGAAGTGCTTTTTCCTAGATTTATACATCCTCACTTCCTTTTGGACTCTGCTCAAATTTCACCTTATCAGTGAGGCATGCACTGGGTGTGACTTTAAAATAAATGGCCAAGCATTCACTAACCTCCTCCAATCCCAAGCATTCCCTAATCTCCTCACCCTGCTTCATTTTTCTCTCTAGTAGTTACATCACCTGGCTTGCGATATAAATTTACCTACTTACTTGGCTGTGTCTCCCCACTAGTATGTAAGTTATTTGAAGATAGCAATTTGTTTTGTCTTTCTCTCCAGTTTGTATAGTTACCCATGGCACACGGCAGACTACAAATACTGTTGAAACAACTAATTTATTGAATAATTCTTTGTGTTTATCAAATACAAATTAAAGGACTATATTTTATTCCTTCAATAAATTAAGTTATTATTGTTGTTTTCCCTCACAGTCTCCTCATAATAATAAAAAGAGACACATAAAGAAACTAGAAAATGTGACCAATAAATAGGGGAGGATGTGAAAGTTGTCAATAAACACTATACCCTAAGAAAGCTTACATTAAGGACTTTAAGATGAAATCTTTAAACTAGACATTTTGTTTATGTTTTAAAAAATAAAGGAAAACATGTCCAGAAAACTAAATAAACTATCAGAATTATGTCTCACCAAACGAACCTCAATAAGAGTAGCAGCTGATTTCTCATCAGATACCACAGAAGCTAAGAATGTAGTGAGATGATATAAAGTTCTGAAAAAAAAATCTGTCAGTGAAGAATATTATATCTGGGACAACTGTTTCTCAAAAAGGAGGGAGAAATTAAAACATTAAAAGATCAACGAAAACTGAGATAGTTCATCGCTAGCAGACTTGCTTTTCCATAAGTGCTAAAGGGAGTCATTTTGGCTGAAATTAATGGTCACTATATGGTAATTGGAATCCACGTGAAGAAATAAGGAACACGAATAAAGGTAAGTAATAAGTAAATATAAAAGGCAGTATAAACATATTTTTATTTGTGAACACCTTTCTCTTATATAATTGAAGATACAACTGCAAAAAGCACTAATTATAAAACTGGGTTGATGGGATCATAATGTTTAAAAATGTAATTTATATGACACTAACAGGACAAGGAGAAGGAAGGGTACAGAGCTAGGTTTTTGTATGAATCTGGCATTAATTCGTACAAGAACATAATTTGTTGTTACAAATTGTGCAATTAACGTGTCATCTATGATCCCCAAGGGAACCACTAACTACATAACTCAATAAATATAGTAAAACAAAGGATATGGTAACTAAAATGGCACACTAGTAAATGTCTATGTAATACAAATGAATGTACTACAGGAAAGTAGAGGAATAAATATGACATAAGATAAAGAAAATAATTAGCAAAACAACAACATAAAATCTAACTTATCAGTATTTACATTAGATATAGATGGATTAAACACTACATTTAGAAGGAAAGTATTATCAGAATGGTTAAAAATACATGATCCAAATATATGATGTCCATAAGAGACACACATTAGATTCAAAGACACAAAAAATTTGAAAGTGAAAGAATGGAAAAAGATATATAATGCAAACAACAACACAAAAAAGAGAGAAAGGTATGTTAGATTGTTCTTGTGTTGCTATAAAGAAATATGCACTGCTGGGTAATTTATAAAGAAAATAGGTTTAATTGGCTCACGGTTCTGCAGGCTGTATAGTGAAGCATGGCATCGACATCTTCTTGGTTTCTGGGGAGGTCGCAGTAAGCTTTTACTCATGGTGAAAGGCAAGGCGGAGGCAGATGGACGTCTCACATGCAGAGGACTGGAACAAGAGAGTGGGGGGAAGGTGTTACACATTTTTAAACAAGCAGATCTCAGGAGAACTCACTATGGACCACAACGAGAAATCACTTCACACCTACGAGGTTGACTATAAACAAAATGATGTACAATAATGTCTTAGTAAAAACGTGGGGAAATTGGAACTCTCATATATTTCTGTTGGGAATGTAAAATTACACAGCCATTTTGTAACACAGTGTTGTAATGTATCAAAAACCTAAACACTGAATTACTGTATGACCTAGTAATTCTATTCTTAAGTATATACCTAAAGGAAATGAAAATATGCAGCTATGTAAAAACTTGTACATGAATGTTATAGAAACATTGCTCACAATAGTCCAAACGTGGAAACAACTCATATGTCCATCTAATGATGAATGGATAAACAAAATATTATATGTAAAAGCAATAATTATTATT
Organism: Theropithecus gelada; assembly: GCF_003255815.1. Taxonomy (NCBI): domain Eukaryota; kingdom Metazoa; phylum Chordata; class Mammalia; order Primates; family Cercopithecidae; genus Theropithecus; species Theropithecus gelada. The sequence continues at coordinate 144,113,463 of NC_037689.1, read as the reverse complement.
TGATCAGAAAAAATGAAGTATCAATGAATGCTATAACATGGATGAACCTTGAAAACATCATGCTCTATAAAGGAAGGAAACAAAAAGGCATGTATATTATTCTATTTATATACAGTATTTAGATTGGCAAATCCATAGTGACAGAAAGTAGATTAATTTTTGCTGGGGGCTGGAAGAGTGGGGGTAGTGAGAGTGACTGCTAATGGTGTGAGTTTCTTGTTTTAATAATGAAAAAATGATTAAGATACATAAAAGTTGATGCTTGGGTGATGTGTTATGGTCATGTACTTTCTACTTGTACGTGTTTGTAAATTACTATAGTTAATGGTTGTTAAAAATGCTAGAGCATACATATAATTATTTTTTTTTTATTTGAGACAGTCTTGCACAGTCACCCAGGCTGGAGTGTAGTGGCATGATCTTAGCTCACCTGCCAGGTACAATCGATTCCTGAATCAGCCTCCCAAGTAGCTTGGACTATAGGCATGCTCCACCAAGCCCGGTTAATTTTATTTTTTTATTTTTCTGTGGAGATGAGGTTTTGCCATGTTGGCCAGGCTGGTCTCAAACTTCTAACCTCAAGTGATTCACCAGCCTCGGTCTCCCAAAGTGCTAGGATTACAGGCGAGAGCCGCTGCACCCAACCTGTAACTAAAATTTATTTTATATTGATAAATAACAAATCCAGAATAGAGTAGGAGAATCATTCAATGTAATGCTGAAACTGCTAGGCTGTGTATAGGCTAAAAGGGTACTTAGCACACATATTGCACCTGATAATAAATGTGTCCACAATAAATTAGTTTTTTATTTAGGTTGCCATGATGTAAAAACCTCAATACCATCACTCATAACAAGTATTTGGTGAAAAAATATGGAAAAGAATATAAAAATTGTAATAATATAGTATGGAAAATTTAATCATCTCTTATATGCAATAGCACAAATAGAAAGCGAAGCTAGCATCCATCAAACTCACTGACTTAATCCTAACAGTAACTAAACATGAAGAAATTAAATGCTCTTTAATTTGCTAAACTTCTATCTAAAGGTTAAGCATTTGTCATGATTTATATCTAAACAAGAATAATATTCCATTGAGAAATTTACCTCTAAAGCATAAATAAAGCTACAGTTTCTGTGATTGTTCTCAAGAAAGCTCTTGGAATTTGGATTCAAATCTACATTGCCCTCTGCCCAAAATACAGGCAGTAAAGGACCTTATTTAAAATTGTGGTATTTTCTCAGCACTCTGGGAGGCCAAGGCAGGCGGATCAACTGAGGTCAAGAGTTCGAGACCAGGCTGGCCAACATGGCGAAACCCCGTCTCTACTAAAAATACAAAAATTACCCGGGTGGGGTGACACGTGCCTGTTGTCGAGCTACTTGGGAGGCTGAGGCAGGAAAATCATTTGAACCTGGGAGGCAGAGGATGCAGTGAGCTGAGATTGTGCCACTGCACTCTAGCCTGGGCAACAAAGTGAGATGCTGTCATAAATAAATAAACAAATGGTATTTTCTATGAAGTACTTTTGCATTTCATTTTAAGCCATGGTGTAGTCATTCTTTACAGATAAATATTAACAAACAATGGTTGGAAACACATATATTTCACTTTATTAGCATTTATACTTTCCACACTTCTGAAGTGCTTTAAAAATTCCTGAGAAGGCCGGGTGCGGTGGCTCATGCCTGTAATCCCAGCACTTTGGGAAGCCGAGGCGGGAGGATCACCTGAGGTCAGGAGTTTGAAGCCAGCCTGGCCAACATGGTGAAACCCTGTCTCTACTAAAAACTATATAAAAATTAGCCTGGTGTGGTGGCGGGTGCCTATAATCTCAGCTACTTGGGAGGCTGAGGCAGAAGAATTGCTTGAACCCAGGAGGCAGAGGTTGCAGTGAGCCGAGATTGCACCATTGCACTCCAGCTTGGGCGACAAGAGTGAAACTCTGTCACACACACACACACACATTCTCGAGAACAATGGGCATTATTTCCAACTTAATGTTAGTGAGATTAAATATGCTAATAAAAACATGCAGATCGTTTGAGTAAATGATGTGCAGAGCATGTAGTTGACATTTTGTTATACTGTAGATATATTTATCATTTTGCACACTGCAATTTTTAAAATACTGAGCGTGTTGCAGTGAAGAAAAAAAGGTAATTCACAAACTTGGAAATAATTGAGAAAGTTGGTCAAGTGATTAAGACTTAACACATAAAGAAGTGAAATGTCGACTTGAGCTCTGTCAAAACTTAGTGTAAGACTAAAAGCATGTACAGTAACAAATTGAACTGTCCTTCACTCATTCACTTACTGAAGCATTTAATGAACACTACCTACACACAAGACACTTTGATATGTGAGCAAATAATATGCTCTAAGTAATATACTTTGAAATGTAAAGTTAATATAATCAGAAATTCCAGTATAACTTCTGCCAGAGTTATTCAAATACTAATATCCAAAGTAAAAAAGGCTACATCATTCCATTCCACGAGGGAAAAGATGAAGGAAGGCAATGAAGAGAGAGGCACCCAGGTATCATGGTAAGGACATGGTAGGTGAAATGTCCAAACCTTGGTTCAAATTCTGGCTAACTCAGTTGCCTTCACCTAAGATAAGACATCATATCCGTCCTGCCTATCACAATAAGGTTGTTATGAAGAACAAAGTGAAAAAAATGTGAGATGAAAGCATTCTATAAATGATAATAGATAAATCTCTTTATTAACAAGTGATACTTTTGATTGTTAGGCATTAAATTCCAAATAAACATGGCATATGTTATAATTTTGAGATATTAATATTTTTTAAAGGCTGGAGCATGGGTCAATGGGTACAAAGTTTTAGTTGATATGAATAAATTCTGGGCTCTATTGTACAGTATGTTGAGTGTAGTTTATAATCATGTATTTTATACTTGAAAATTGCTAACAGAGGCCAGGTGCGGTAGCTCACTCCTGTAACCCCAGCACTTTGGGAGGCCGAGGCAGGTGAATCACGAGGTCAGGAGTTCAAGGCCAGCCTGGCCAAGATGGTGAAAGCCTGTCTGTACTAAAAATACAAAAATTAACCAGGAGCAGTGGCCAGCACCTGTAATCCCAGCTACTCGGGAGGCTGAGGCAGGAGAATTGCTTGAACCCAGGAGGCAGAGGTTGCAGTGAGCCAAGATTGCACCACTGCACTCCAGCCTGGGCAACAGAGCAAGACTCCGTCTCCAAAAAAAAAAAAAAAAAAAAAAAAAAAAAAAAAAAAAAAAAAAAAAATTGCTAAGAGAGTAGATCTTAATTATCCACAAAACAAAAAATAATAAATATCAAAGGTGATGGAAATGTTAATTCATTTAATTGTTTCACAATGTATAAATATAAGAAAAAATCACATTGTACCCTACAAATATATTTGTCAACCAAAAGAATATTAAACGAGAATAATAAAATGTATCTTCTTGATTTCTTTTTTATGGGTTATTTCTACATCCAGTGTCAAATATCCTAGTGCTGTGGAACCAGTTATGGCTTATGATTCTGAAGTTTAGACTCTCTATACTCTCATCTATAAATGGAGATCATATCTATTTTCCTAGTCTGTTTGTGCTACTATAACAAAATACTACAGACTAAGTAATTTATAAAGAAGAGAAATTCATTTTTCACATTGTTGGAGAAAGTCTAAGATCAAGCTGCCCGCAGGTTTGATTGTCTGGTGAGGGCTGCTCTCTGCTTCCAAGAGAATACATTGATTCAGCATCCTATGAAGGGAAGAAATGCTGTGTCCCCACATGGTAGAAGTCAGTGAGCAAGAAATCCCAATGCTGCATGAATCCTCTTCTATAAAGATCTTAATTGTATTCATGAGGGAGGAGATTCTATGGCTTAATTACCTCTTAAAGATCCCACCTCTTAATACTGTCACACTGGCAACACCTGAGTTTTGGAGGAACTATTCAAACCATAGCACCTATCTTGCCTAATTTGTAGGCTTAGTGACAAATAATATGTGCAAATAATATGAAAAATGTTGCATGAAATAGAAATCTGATTTGTTTGATTATAATTGTATTGGTCCATTTTTACGCTGCTGATAAAAACATACCCAAGACTGGGCAATTTACAAAAGAAGGAGGTTTAATCGACTTACAGTTCCATGTGGTTTAGGGGATCTCACAGTCATGAGAAGGTGAAAGGCACATCTCACCTGACAGCAGACAAGAGAAGAAAAGAGCTTGCGCAGGAAAACTCCCCCTTAGAATAACCATCAGATCTCATGAGACTTACTATCACGAGAAAAGCACCAGAAAGACCTGCCCCCATGATTCAGTTACCTCCCACCAGATCCCTCCCACAACACGTGGGAATTAAAGATGGGATTTAGGTGGAGACACAGCCAAACCATATCAATAGTTAACAATAATGATAGGGTAACATAATCAGACAATGATTTATGTCACTGGATTTCAACTGAGAATTTGAGAGGCAACCAATGAAACGGTTAAGTGTAAACTCAAGCCATTGTGCTTGGGCTCAAATCTTATCTCCATCACTCAATTAATTAATTGCTCCATGACTCAGTTTCCTCATCTGTAGTAACAGAGATAAAAATAGCCTTTACCACATAGCATTATTGTAAAGAATAAATGTCAGTGTTTTCAAACTTTTTAGAATAGTGCTTGAAGTACTCTGGAACTATTTGCTATTGTAATTTTATTATTTTTCAAAACCACATATTTGATCTTCATTTATAATTATTGCTAGAGAGCTAGCTAGCTAGCTGGGTAGATTATTTAGTATTATCAAAGAGAAAATATTCTACCTGCCTAGAGTAACAATTACCTTGTAGTTACTGCGTTCATTGATAATTGCAGAGAGCTACTGGTACCAGCTTGCTGTAAAAGCCATAATTTCCATAACTCAAAGTTCAGCCTTGGAGAAGTTGGCAGCATCACTAACGTGTGGTGCTTAGATAGAGTAAAATAAAACTCACCTGTGGAATATATTACTGATTACACTTGTATATACTTGTATAAGGTGTCCTCTGGTGCCAATATTTGCAGTTTAATGAGTGACATATGCGCCTATCCTAAACTACTTTGTCATGTTTGAGAAAGTGAATTAGTTACCCCTTTGTAGATCTGACTGCGTACCCTCTTTAACAGATAGTATTTATAAAACCTGAGTGCACAATTGTACTATAAATTGTACTATACCTATAAGGCCAGCATATGCTTCATTATTGTAATATGAGAAATAAAATCTAGGGCTTGATTTATACTGTGATTTAAAATAAAATGCCGTGGATGTCTCTAAAATATAGCTAGTAGACAGAAGATCTAAATTCATATTTCCTTAATTTCCAAAGTTGTTTTGAAAATTCACATACACTATAATAGTTAATTTTAAGTATCATGATACCATTCTCTAAGGAGAACTCTAAAATCAGAAACATGTCAATCCTTTCCAAGAGAGAAATAAAGAGTGAATATTCTTCTCAAGGCAAAGAGGAGAGCATGGGGTCAGCCTGGAGTAGATAAAGAGTTTCTCCTGTGATGAAAATGCAATCAATTTCCTTTCCTTGTTGAAGTAATCTACTCCTCTATTGAAGAGCTTTCTCAATCGCATGAAACTAAATTTCCAAACCAAATTTTACAAGCTACATATTTCAGTTTACATGAAACAGTAGGATTTTCATGCTACATACAACTTTACTTTTAGATGAACTGTAATCCCCTTGCCTAGCCTCCTCTCCCCTCCCCCTCTCCCTCCTTCCTTCCTTTTTTTGAGATGTGGTCTCACTATTTTCTCCAGGCTGGTCTATAACTCCTGGGCTCAAGCAATCCTCTAATCTCAGCCTCCCAAAGTGTTGGGATTACAGAAGCAAGCCACCATGCCCAATCGTGTGACATTTTTTTTTTTTAATTATTATACTTTAAGTTCTAGGATACATGTGCACAACATTCAGGTTTGATACATAGGTATACATGTGCCATGTTGGTTTGCTGCACCCATCAACTCATCATTTACATTAGGTATTTCTCCTAATGCTATCCCTCCACCAGCCCCCCAGTCCCTGACAGGCCCCAGTGTGTGATGCGCCCCACCCTTTGTCCAAGTGATGTCGTTGTTCAATTCCCACCTATGAGTGAGGACATGCCGTGTTTGATTTTCTGTCCTTGTGATAGTTTGCTTAGAATGATGGTTTCCAGCTTCATCCATGTCCCTGCAAAGGACATGAACTCATCCTTTTTTATGGCTGCATAGTATTCCATGGTGAATATGTGCCACATTTTCTTAATCCAGCCTATCACTGATGAACATTTGGGTTGGTTCCAAGCCTTTGCTATTGTGAATAGTGCCACAATAAACATATGTGTGCATGTGTCTTTACAGCAGCATGATTTACAATCCTTTAGGCATATACCTAGTAATAGGATTGCTGGGTCAAATGGTATTTCTAGTTCTAGATCCTTGAGGAATCACCACACTGTCTTCAACAATGGTTGAACTAATTTACACTCCCACCAACAGTGTAAAAGCATTCCTAATTCTCCACATCCTCTCCAGCATCTGTTGCTTCCTGACTTTTTAATGCGGGTCATTCTAACTGGTGTGAGATGGTATCTCATTGTGGTTTTGATTTGCATTTCTCTGATGACCAGCAATGATAAGCATTTTTTCATGTGTCTGTTGGCTGCATAAATGTCTTCTTTTGAGAACTGTCTGTTCATATCCTTTGCCCATTTTTTGATGGGGTTGTTTTTCTCTTGTAAATTTGTTTCAGTTATTTGTAGATTCAGGATATTAGCCCTTTGTCAGATGGGCAGATTGTAAAATTTTTCCCCATTCTGTAGGTTGCCTGTTCACTCTGATGGTAGTTCCTTTTGCTGTGCAGAAGCTCTTTAGTTTAATTAGAACTCATTTGTCTATTTTTGCTTTTGTTGCCATTGCTTTTGGTGTTTTAGTCATGAAGCCCTGGCCCATGCCTATGTCTTGAATGGTATTGCCTAGGTTTTATTCTAGGGTTTTTATGATTTTAGGTCTAACATTTAAGTCTTTAATCCATCTTGAATTAATTTTTGTATAAGGTGTAAGGAAGGGATCCAATTTCAGCTTTCTACATATGGCTAGCCAGTTTTCCCAGCTCCATTTATTAAATAGGGAATCATTTCCCCATTTCTGGTTTTTGTCAGGTTTGTCAAAGATCAGATGGTTGTAGATGTGTGGTGTTATTTCTGAGGCCTCTGTTCTATTCCATTGGTCTATGTATCTGTTTTGGTAACAGTACCATACTGTTTTCATTACTGTAGCCTTGTAGTATAATTTGAAGTCAGGAAGCATGATGCCTCCAGCTTTGTTCTTTTTGCTTAAGATTGTCTTGGCAACGCAGGCTCTTTTTTGGTTCCATATGAACTTTAAAGCAGTTTTTTCCAATTCTGTGACGAAAGTCATTGGTAGCTTGATGGGGATGGCATTGAATCTATAAATTACTTTGGGCATTATGGCCATTTTCACTATATTGATTCTTCCTATCCACGAGCATGGAATATTCTTCCATTTGTTTGTGTCCTCTTTTATTTCCTTGAGGAGTGGTTTGTAGTTTTCCTTGAAGAGGTCCTTCACATCCCTTGTAAGTTGGATTCTTAGGTATTTTATTCTCTTTGTAGCATTTGTGAATGGGAGTTCACTCATGATTTGGCTCTCTGTCTGTTAATGGTGTATAGGAATGCCTGTGATTTTTGCACATTGATTTTGTATCCTGAGACTTTGCTGAAGTTGCTTATCAGCTTAAGGAAATTTTGGGCTGAGATGATGGGGTTTTCTAAATATACAATCATGTCATCTGCAAACAGGGACAATTTGACTTCCTCCTTTCCTAATTGAATACCCTTTATTTATTTCTCTTGCCTCACGGCCGTGGCCAGAACCTCTGACACTGTGTTGAATAGGAATGGTGAGAGAGGGCATCCTTGTCTTGTGCCAGTTTTCAAAGGGAATGCTTCCAGTTTTTGCCCATTCAGTATGATATTGGCTGTGGGTTTGTCATAAATTGCTCTTATTATTTTGAGATACATTCCATCAATACCTAGTTTATTGAGAGTTTTTAGCATGAAGGGCTGTTGAATTTTGTCAAAGGTCTTTTCTGCATCTATTGAGATAATCATGTGATTTTTGTCATCAATTCTGTTTATGTGATGAATTACGTTATTGATCTGCATATGTTGAACCAGCCTTGCATCCCAGGGATGAAGCGGTAGTGGATAAGCTTTTTGATGTGCTGCTGGATTCAGCTTGCCAGTATTTTACTGAGGATTTTTGCATCAATGTTCATCAGGGATATTGGTCTAAAATTCTCTTTTTTGTTGTGCCTCTGCCAGGCTTTGGTATTAGGATGATGTTGGCCTCATAAAATGAGTTAGGGAGGATTCCCTCTTTTTCTATTGATTGGAATAGTTTTAGAAGGAATCATGCCAGCTCCTCTTTGTACCTCTGGTAAAATTCGGTTGTGAATCTGTCTGGTCCTGGACTTTTTTTGGTTGGTAGGCCATTAATTATTGCCTCAATTTCAGAGCCTGTAATTGGTCTATTCAGAGATTCAACTTCTTCCTAGTTTAGTCTTGGGAGGGTGTATGTGTCCAGGAATTTATCCATTTCTTCTAGATTTTCTAGTTTATTTGCGTAGAGGTGTTCATAGTATTCTCTGATGGTAGCTTGTATTTCTTTGGGATCTGTGGTGATATCCCCTTTATCATTTTTTATTGTGTCTATTTGATTCTTCTCTCTTTTCCTCTTTATTAGGTTATTATTGTTATGGGTGAATTTGATCCTGTTATTATGATGTTTGCTGGTTATTTTGCCCGTTAGTTGATGCAGTTTCTTCACACCATCAATGTTTTTTACAATTTGGCCTGTTTTTGCAGTGACTGGTACCAGTTGTTCCTTTCCATGTTTAGTGCTTCCATCAGGAGCTATTGTAAGGCAGGCCTGGTGGTGACAAAATCTCTCAGCATTTGCTTGTCTGTAAAGGATTTTATTTCTCCTTCACTTATGAGGCTTAGTTTTGCTGGATATGAAATTCTGGATTGAAAATTCTTTTCTTTAAGAATGTTGAATATTGGCCTCCACTCTCTTCTGGCTTGTAGGGTTTCTGCCAAGAAATCTGATGTTAGTCTGGTGGGCTTCCCTTTGTGGGTAACTCGACCTTTCTCTCTGACTGCCCCTAACATTTTTCCCTTCATTTCAACCTTGGTAAATCTGACAATTATATGTCTTGGTGTTGCTCTTCTCGAGGAGTATCTTTGTGGTGTTATCTGTATTTCCTGAATTTGAATGTTGGCCTGCCTTGCTAGGTTGGGGAAGTTCTCTTGGATAATATCCTGAAGCGTGTTTTCCAACTTAGTTCCATTCTCCCCGTCACTTTCAGGTACGCCAATCAGACACAGATTTGGTCTTTTCACATAGTCCCATATTCCTTGGAGTCTTTTGTTCGTTTCTTTTTACTCTTTTTTCTCTAACCTTGTCTTCACACTTTATTTCATTAATATGATCTTCAGTCACTGATAACCTTTCTTCCACTTGATCGAATTGGCTATTGAAGCTTGCCCATACATCTCAAAGTTCTTGTGCCATGGTTTTCAGCTCCATCAGGTCATTTAATGTCTTCTCTGCACTGGTTATTCTAGTTAGCCATTCGTCTAATCTTTTTTCAAGGTTTTTAGCTTCCTCAAAATGCATTCAAACATCCTTCCTTAGCTTGGAGAAGTTTGTTATTACTGACCTTCTGAAGCCTACTTCTGTCAACTCCTCAAAGTCATTCTCCATCCAGCTTCCAGCTTTGTTCCATTGCTGCTGAGGGGCTGCAATCATTTGGAGGAGAATAGGCACTGTGATTTTTAGAACTTTCAGCTTTTCTGCTCTGGTTTCTCCCTGTCTTTGTGTTTTTATCTACCTTTGGCCTTTGATGTTGGTGACCTACAGATGGGGTTTTGGTGTGGATGTCCTTTTTGTTGATGTTGATGCTATTCCTTTCTGTTTGTTAATTTCCCTTCTACCAGTTAGGTCCCTCAGCTGCAGGTCTGTTGGAGTTTTTTCAAGCTCCACTACAGACCCTGTTTGCCTGGGTATCACCAGCAGAGGCTGCAGAACAGCAAATATTGCTGCCTGATCCTTCCTCCGGAAGTTTTGTATCCAGAGGAGCAGCCACCTATATGAGTTGTCTGTTGGCCCCTACTGGGAGGTGTCTCCCAGTTAGGCTACATGGGGGTCAGGGACCCACTTGAGGAGGCAGTCTGTCCATTCTCAGAGCTCAAATGCAGTGCTGGGAGAACCACTGCTCTCTTCAGAGCTGTCAGACAGGGACATTTAAGTCTGCGGAAGTTGTCTGCTGCCTTTTGTTCAGCTATGCCCTGCCCACAGAGGTGGACTCTAGAGGCATTAGGCCTTGTTGAGCTGTGGTGGGCTCCGCCCAGTTCAAGCTTCCCAGCTGCTTTGTTTACCTACTCAAGCCTCAGCAATGGCAGATGCCCCTCCCCCAGCCAGGCTACCATCTCGCAGATCGATCTCAGACTGCTGCGCTAGCAGTGAGCAAGGCTCCATGGGCATGGGAGCTGCCGAGCCAGACACAGGAGAGAATCACCTTATCTGCTGATTGCTAAGACTGTTGGAAAACCATAGTATTTGGGCAAGAGTGTCCCAGTTTTCCAGGTCATGGCTTCCCTTGGCTAGGAAAGGGAAATCCCCTGACCCCTTGTGCTTCCCGGGTGAGGTGATGGATGCCCTGCCCTGCTTCACTTCGCCCTCTGTGGGCAGCATCCACTGTCCAACTAGTCCCAGTGAGATGAACCAGGTACCTCAGTTGGAAATGCAGAGATCACCCATCTTCTGTGTCGATCACGCTAGGAGCTGTAGACCAGAGCTGTTCCTATTCAGCCGTCTTAGCAGGCACCTCTAGTTCTGCCATGTACGACCTCTCCTGTGACATTTTTTAAAATAATACAGACTATATTCATTTTTGGTGAGCAGATAATTTATATGACAATTGAGAATAAAAGTATATTTTGACAAGTTAATAGTTATAATATGTAAAATCCTGATACACACATATTGACTTAAAAAATGACTGAATAGTCCCAAATGAGCTATTATAGTTCTTGGATGGGACCTAGGCAAACTTGTCTCCATTTTTCCAGGTTGCAAAAAAAATTTCTTTAGATATCCTATGATTATATATAAAGCTATAGTCTTAAACTTTTTTCTTCATAGATCTACTTTCTCTGCTTCAGAAAATACTTGTAACAGTGGTGCCATTTGCAATGACCTCATCTGATGCATTGTGTGTTGACTTTAAAATAATTTTCTTTGACTTTCACATAAAGGTGACAAGTAGATCCCTGAATCTCAAATGAAGTATTTATAGAAGCACATAGAAATATCTAAAGTTACACTAGAAATGCAAATCAGGAATATTAATTGAGGTCCTGACAGAACCCAGAAAAAAATTCCACAGTGTAGGCATGGGGACTGAGATATAATTATAGGACAAGGTAACGGAAGGTAGAAAGACATTTCCAATTACGTTCTATTGAATACATATTCCATTGACTAGGGATCTCTTCAAACAATGAAGTAGACAAGTTCTCTACAATAAGTCCACAATATCAGAACTGCTTTTTTAGGAACTGTAAGGCTGTATCTTCTCCTAGCCTCCATTATGCCCATTAATATTTTCCTGTCTCTTTTTGAGCTTGGAAAATCAGTGAGGTAGAGAGAAGAACATATAAAACATGTCTCACAGCATTCTCAAGTTAAAAGTTTGTCCTGCAAATGTGTTGACACTGAAAAAACAATCTGAAAGAGAGGCAATCTGTGTGTTGTAGTATGTCTTGCAGGGTTTTCTCTGAGGAAAACATTATAGGCTCTTTCAAAGTATCCAGGTACTAAAATAATTTTGTACAAACAGATAACTAGGCCATAGACGTTAACACCACTTTGTAGAATCAGTTAAATAGGCACTAGAGGGAAATAAAATACTTCTTCCTCAGACTAGCAGGACTGCATTATTACAGTACAGTAGACTTCAGAAATAATGTAAGTGGCAAAGTACATCATGCAAAAACTCAACATAACATTAAATAGAAAGGATGCTAAGAGAACCCAGGTAGAACCCAAGAAATAATCAAAGAGAAACTATCTATATTGTCTAACGCAAAATTATAGATTTGAATGGAACTCTTGTTATTTCAAAATCAGTGAAATAGAAATAAACAATCGGGGCCTTTGAAAAGACTTCATGGTCAAGAAACAAAGAAAACACACCCACACTTAAAAAATATTGAGTCTACATAATAAGGAAATTATAGAAATCACTTGCTTTGTACAATTATTTAGAATTAAGGGAAAATAAACTTAAAAATGCAAGAGATATATGCAATAAAACCATAAAAGATTGAGGTGGATAGGTCACTTACTTCACTGTTCAGAGCACCAAAGGAAAATGTAAAAGATATTAAAAGAGCATAAAAATTTGCATCTAAGTCATAAAGAGCAAAGAAGACCCTACAGGATGTCAATTCAGTGATGTAGCATTCAAATCTAAGTAACTTGCTTTCATAACATTAATGATAAATAAAGTACTCACTTTCAAAATACTGATACTAAGAGTTTAAAGCAATACAGCATTTTGGAAATAATATAGCAATAAAGAGAAGGAAAATAAATGCCTCAAAATGTTTGTAACTGTTGAGTTAAAAAGAATACTTTCCATTTTTACCCTAAAAATAACTTAAAATATCATCAAATGTTTGTTTTCAAGGACTTCTTATATTATTTATACATTATTGTCATAGTATTTAAAATATAACATTTAAAACTTTATAGTCTTAATGTCTATATTTAAATGAACGTTTAAATATTTTGTGATACAGCAATATAATGGTATGTCATACCATCAATAAACTGGAGAAGACTGTGGCGTAAGCACATTTTCAATCAATTCTTTCCCCAATCCTCCTGAACTACAACAAAACAAATTTAAAGAAACAAAATTTATAACGTATACTCTGGAGATATTGCAGGTTTGGTTTCAGATTACCACAGTAAAACAAATATCTTTATAAAGCAAGTCACAATTTTTCTTTGTTTCGCAGTGCATGTAAAAGTTATGTTTGCACTATACTGTAGTTTATTAAGTGTGCAATAGCATTATGTCTAAAAATCAATGTACCTTAATTAAATATAGGTTTTTACTAAAAATGCTAATGATCATGAGCCTTCAGTGAGTCATAAGTTTTTGTGGTAGAGGGCTTTGCCTTCATGTTGATACTTGCTGATTGATCGGAGTGGTGATTGCTGAAGATTGGGGTGACTATGGCAATTTCTCGAAATAAGAAAACAATGAAGTTTGCCACATTGATTGATTGTTGCTATAATGAAAGATTTCTCTGTAGTATGCAATGCCGTTCAATAGCATTGTACCCATAATAGGACTTATTTCAAAATTGGAGTCAATCCTGTCAAACTCTGCTGCTGCTTTATCAACTAAGTTTATGTGATATTATAAATCCTTTGTTGTCATTTCAGTAATGTTCACAGTATTTTCACTTGTAGTAGGTTTCGTCTCAGTAAACCACTTGATTTAGTCATCCATAAGAAGTAAATCCTCATCCATTAAAAGTTTGTTTAACTACACTGTTTTTTGTTTTAGCAGCTTTAAATGTTTTTACCATGAGACTGCAGCGTAACAGTCACAACTTCAGGCTCCGAACCTAATTCAAGCTCTCTTGATATTTCCACCACATCTACAGGTACTTTCTCTACTGAACTTTTGAACCCTTTAAAGTTATCCATGAGTGTTTGAATCAACTTCTTCCAAACTTTTATTAATATTAATATTTTGACCTCCTTCCATGAGTACTCATAGATGTTCTCAATGGGATTTAGAATGCTGAATATTTTCTAGAAGATTTTCAATTAACTTTGCCAAGATCTATAAGACAATTTACTACCTATGGCAGCTAAAGCCTTACAAACTTTATTTATTAAATAATAAGGCTTGAAACTCAAAATTACTCATGAAAGCAACATTAATCCCCTTTGGAATCTGTATCAGGTGCATAGGTGAATAGGTACATTGTCAATGAGCAGTAATATTTTGAAAAAAAAAAATTTCTTAGTAGCAGGTCTCAATAGTGGGCTTAAAATATTCAATAAACCATGCTGTAAACAGATGTGCTGTCATCCAGGCTTTGCCATTCCATTTATAGAGCACAGGTAGAGTTGATTTAGCAGAATTCTTAAGGGCCCTCAGATTTTTGGAATGTTAAATGAGAATTGCCTTCATCTTGAAGTCACCAGTTGCATTAGCCCCTAACAAAAGAGTTAGCCTGATATGGTTTGGCTCTGTGTCCCCACCCAAATCTCATATGGAATTGTAATCCCCACGTGTCAGGGAGGGTCCTAGTGGGAGGTGGTTGAATTATGGGGGTGGACTTCCCCCTTACTGTTCTTGTAATAGTGAGTTCTCACAAGATCTAGTTGTTTGAAAGTGTGTGGGCCGGGTGCAGTGGCTCACACTTGTAATCCCAGCACTTTGGGAGGCCAAGGTGGGCAGACCACCTGAGGTCAGGAGTTTGAGACTAGCCTGGCCAACGTGGTGAAACCCTGTCTCTACTAAAAATACAAAAATTAGCCGAGTGTAGTGGCTCATGCCTGTAATCCCAGCTACCCCAATGGCTGAGGCATGAGAATCTCTTGAACCTGGGAGGCAGAGGTTGCAATGAACCGAGATTGCACCACTGCACTTCAGCCTGGGTGACACAATGAGACTCTGTCTCAAAAAAAAAAAAAAAAAAAAAGAAAGTGTGTGACATTTACATCTTTGCTCTGTTTCCTGCTCCACCATGGTAAGTTGTGCTTGCTTCTCCTTCATCTTCTACCATGATTGTAAGTTTCTTGAGGGCTCCTAGTCATGCTTCCTGTTAAGCCTGTGGAATTATGAATCAATTGAATCTCTTTTCTTCATAAATTACCCAGTCTCAGGTAGTTCTTGATAACAGTGTGAAACAAAGTAATACACAGCTTGTTTTAAAGCTTTGAAGCCAGGAATTGACATATTTCTAGCTATGAAAGTCTTAGATGGCATATTCATCCAATAGAAAGCTGTTTTGTCTACATTGAACATCTGTTGGTTAGTGTAGCCATCTTCATCAATTATCTCAGCTATATCTTATGGATAATTGCTTGCAGTTTCTACATCGGCATTTGCAGCTTCACCTTGCACTTTTATGTTATGTAGATGACTTCTTTCCTTCAACCTCATGAATAAACCTTCACTAGCCTCCAACATTTTTTCTGCACCTCCCTCACCTCTCTTAACCTTCATAGAATTGAAGCAAGTTAAGATTTTGCTCTAAATTAGGCTTTGGCTTTAGGGAATGTTGTGGTTAGTTTGACCTTTTATCCAGACCACTAAAACTTTTTCCATATAAGCAGTAAGGCTGTTTAACTTTCTTATCATTCATGTGCTCATGGGAGTAGCACTTCTAATTTTCATCAAGAACTTTTCGTTTGCATTCACAACTTGACTATTTGGCACTAAAGTCCTAGCTTTTAGTCTATTTTGGCTCTCAAAATGTCTTCCTCACTAAGCTTAATCATTTCTAGCATTTGATATAAAATGAGAAATGTATGGTCTTTTCACTTGAACACTTAGAGTCCATTTTAGCATTATTAATTGGCCTAGTTGCAATAGCTTTGTGTCTCAGAGAATAGGAATGCACAAGAAGTGGGAGAGAGACAGGAATTGGTTGGCTGGTGGAGCAGTCAGAACACACACTACATTCATCCACTGAGTTCATTGTATATGGGCATGTTTCAGGGTATCTCAAGACAATTACAATAGTAAGATCGAAGATCATTGATCACAGATCACAATAACAGATACAATAGTAATGAAAAAGTTTATCTTATTGTGAAAATAAATGTAACACGAGACACAAAGAGAACACAGGCTGTTGGAAAAAGGCACCTATAGACTTGCTCAATGCAAGGTTGCCACAAACCTTCAATTTGTAAAAAGTACTATTTGTGACATGTGATAAAGTGAAGTACAGTAAAATGAGGTATGCCTATGTGAGAAAGCATCTACGCTAAAGCCAGGAAGTTACCTCAAAGAGCATTGTCAGGTAAAATGCATATTTGGTCATATTGAAATAAAAAAAAAATTGTTGCTCAAAAGTCTAGTACATTGCTTGAGACTACAAGGGATACAAATTTTGAGGCATTGATGGTTGGGGACATAGGTATGTGCAAACCACAATATTTTGAAGCCTGTTTGACAATTACAGAGTGGCAGTAACAGCAGAACTTAAAAAGTGACTACATAGTCTCAGAGAGCCATTTTAATTTTTAATATTAAATCCCTAACTCTGAGTTTTAAGGGAGAGAGTAGATGGAAGAAAAAGGAAAAATGACATTTGAGAGTCCTTTTCGCAGTTGATAACCAAAGATAAATTTCTTAAACATAAATAAAAATGCATCTACAAACCAAAAGCCACAAGCTGAGGAACAATGCTTTATCCCAACGTCACATAAATGTGATTAGCTCTGTCACATGAGAAAGACACGTTGAATAACCAGAAAACAAGACAGGCCTTCCATACTGTACAGATGGCCATTGGTGCAGGGTTTTATTTTAATTAATTATTTTAGTGTAGTTTTAGATTTATAGAAAAGTTGCAATGAATAGCACAGCAAGTTCTCATATACTCAATACAGTTTTCCCTATTGTTAATGTTTAACATTACCATAGTGATGCTAAAATTAAAGAACCAGTATTAATGCAGTATGATTAGCCAAAGTACATATTTTATTCAGATTTTCTTGCTTTTGCCTACTGTCATTGTCCTGTTCCAAGATCCCATTCAGGAAAACACATCACATTTACTCACCTTGTTTCTTTGGGCTCCACCTTGGCTATGCCAGTTTTTCAGACTTCCCTTGATTTTGATGACCTACACAGTTTGAACAAATTCTGTTGAGTCATTTCTTAGAATGACCTTCAAGGGAGGTTTTTCTGATGAGGAACACCACAAAAATAAACTGCCATTCTCATCACACCGTAACAACATAACCTGTCACTGTTGAGTTGGTCTTGATCGCCTGGCTGAGGTAGTGTTTCTCAACTTTCTCCACTGTAAAGTTACTCTTTCTCCCCTTCTTTCCATGTTATACTCTTGGAAAGGAAGTCACTATGTGCAGTAAACACATAGTGGGCAGTTATGTTCCATCTTCTTGAGAGGGGAGTATTAACATAAATTATTTAGAATTCTTCTGCATGAGATAATTCTGTATTCTGCCCCCATTCATTCATTCATTCATTCGTTCATATCAGTATGGACTCTGGATGCCTGTTTTACTTTGTGTTATAATCCAATATTACATTACATTTTTTTGCTCAAATTATTTCAGCTTTGATTTTTGAGAGCTCTTTCAATTGACTACTATGTCCCTTTGAAATATTCTCATAATTTTTTGTTTTATTTTTAAGTACTGTCTTACTTTGTGACACTACAAGATGCTCAAGGATGAATCTGTATATTTCTTGCCTCAGCCCTGGATTCAGCCATTAGAATGTAAATCCCCAAAGACAGGGAGATTTGTCCAATTTGATGTAGGTGTAACCCAAGTGCCCATAACAGTTCTTGGCATATACTATGACATTCAAACATTTGTAGAATGATTGAGTAGAAAATAATGATAACTTAACTCAAAATAACAAAACTTCAAGATCAACTTCAAATGTAGCAGAGGAGGTAAGAAGAATGTGTGGAACACATGTGTCTTTCATGGGATGAGATTGGGAATAAATGGATACTTCTTCAGTCATAAACATATATATGTGTGTGTGTGTGTGTGTGTGTGTGTAGTATTTTTTAATATAATATATGAATAGTAACCATTAGAATAGCTACAAAGATTATATGAAGCTGTCACAGATGATATAGTAAAAGACAGAAAATATAGTAAGCATAACTAGTATAACAATAAATGCAGGTAGAGAAAAGATAGTTTTAAGGTTAAAAGAAAGGACTATCAGCTTGGGTCAAATAACAAAGTTTTGTTACAACAAAGATTTGTTAAATATCCATTTATGTGTTGTCTATAAAATATACACCTAGTTAAATTTGTTCACATCATGATAGGTCCTCCCCAAAAGTGTCAGTGATCTGAAAATGCCAACAAAAATTTAGAAATAAAACTTTAAGACTAAATTAAATTTGAGATTAAAATTTAATGTTTTTTTTTAATTCTAAGATGGCAGATTAGAGGCTATTAGCATGCCTCGGCCACTTGTAAATAGCAAGATAAAGCATTGAGATCAACTCTGTGAGTTTTAATTCAAGAAGAAAATAGGAATCCACCAGAATTGTGATGGATAACCCAGATCCTTGGGAGAAGAAAGTCAGCAAACAGCCCTTGTGACAGCATCTGACTGATAAAAGTGAGTGAAACACCAGTACCTGAAAGAGATGGAAAGCCTCCCTCTATGACTCACTTTTCTACAGAGATCCCAACAACACAGGCTAAAGGAGGACGCATTGTTTCTCCCAAGCCCTGAAGCTAACTTGAGAAAAGACTTGGAGATGCTGTGAGGGAAAAATAACTGGGAGGGGCTGCAGACATTTTTTCATACCAGGGACTGAGAGCAGGATTCCATTTTTCATCTTGGCAAATACAAAGTTAGTCATTATTCGAAAATCTGGCAGCATGGCCATGCATGCATTTTGGTCTGTGCGAAGATCTTGGGGCAGAGGGGCCATCCCCACTCCACATCCAGGCAGACCTCCAGGCATTTGAAGAACCCACTCTCCTGGATTAGGAGTTTAGGCTGAATCCAATGCCCATGTTTTGGGATTCAATCAGGTTGATGGGAAATATATTAGAGATAGTTATAGAAATAGACACTAATCTTCTTGGAAGGCCGAGAAGTTTGCATAACTTTGGTAATAGATCTGGCTGAAGGCGGCCTGATCCCTTTACGTTTAGTTAAGCAAATTAAAATAATAATAAAGAAAGGCAGAGTAGTTTACCTAGCTAGCTTGTTTACTCACATAATCTTAAAACTAATCTTTGATGTATTGCAGGTGCTTAAGTGGTTTTTACTCGGGAAGTCCACAATGTCATTTACCCTCTAATGGTGTTGAATCAAGCTTTTGTTAATTAATCTTACTAAATAAATGCGAGTCTGACTAGCTGATCGGGGCCTAGTGGCAACTGTTTACAGGACTCAGCAAGGAGCCTGTAAGCGGCTTGGACCCTCAGCTGGACTGGCAGAGCAGAATATCTGTGTGTCAGTGTACTTTATTCATCCGTCTCTGGGTCAGGGGTCTGCAAGGGACAGACTCCCGGCAGCTGGTGCCCCTACGAGAGGACCGCTGCAACACCCACGCAGTGAACTTAAAGATGCGGAGGTTTACCAGCTCCATGACTAGGCACAACTTTGGCTGCTTGTTGGCCATCCACTAAATTCTCCTTCAGTGCAGGTACTTAGGCCGGCCATTGGGGGACCTGTAGGCTAGCCGCCCAGTCCAGCCCATTCATCATGACTCCCACCACCTTGGGACTAAGCAGGAAGCTCAGAAGACTGCATTCCAAGAGTCAGCCCATTGCCTGAGGCAACAGAGGGCTTCCTCAAGTAAACAAAAATCATGTGTACATTCAGTAGCATTGACTCTTACCATCTACTGACTTGTAGTCTGAACTATACAGCCAATATAGCATCTGCTGAAATAAGTGCATAGGACTATAGAAGCAAAGTCAAAACACCCTCCCCAGCCTTCTTTATAGTCTCACTCCCTAAGGATGGAGGAAAAGGGAAAGAAAAAAGAAAAAAGCACAATAATATTATAGAGAAAGAAAAAAAAAAAACAGAAAAAAATTCACTAACATAAAATAATTACAAAATTTAGAAAATTAGAAAAGCCAGCATCTTCAGATGAGGAAGAACCAGCACAAAACTTCTGGCAGTATGAAACATTTAAATGTAGTGACAACAACAAAGAATACCACCAGCTCTCCAGCAATAGTCCCTAACTAAAATGAAAATAACAGACAGCTCAGAAATGACTGACAGATAAAGAAGTCAAAGCAAGGACTGCAAGGAAGCTCAACAAGGTACAAGAGAATGTGGAAAATCAACACAAAGAAACTTCTAAAGCAACACAAACAATAAAGGAAGAGGTAAACATCCTAAAAACAAATCAATCAGAGCTTCTGGGTTTAAAATATTCACTTAAGGAATTTCAAAATACAATTTAAAAAGATTTTTCAATATAGTAAATCAAGTAGAAGAAAGAATGTTAGAGCTAGAAGACCAGTTTTTCAAAAAAACCTAGTCAGACAAAATAAAACAGAATGCTTTTGAAAAAACAAAGACTTTGAGATATATGAAATTATATAAAGACACCAAGCTTAGTAATTATTGGTATTCTTGAGAGAGAAGGAGAAAAAGCAAACAACCTGGATAATATACTTAAGGGAATAATTCAAGAAAATTTTGCTAATTTTGCCAGACAGGTAGATACTTAGACACAAGAAATCCGAAGAACACCTGTGAATTACTATACAAAATGAAAATCACCAAGGTGTGTAATTTGTAGACTGTTAAAGGTCAACACTAATGAAAAAATCTTAAAGGTAGCTACAGCAAAAGGACAGATCACGTACAAAGGGAACTCCATTAGGCTAACAGCAGATTTCCCAGTACAAACTTTTTAAGGCAGGAGAGATTGAGGGCCTATTTTCAGCATTCTTTAATAAAAAACGCAACCAAGATTTCATTCCCTACAAAACTAAGCTTCATAAATAAAGAAGAAATAAACTCTTTTCCAGACAAGCAAGCAGTAACAGAATTTACTACCACTATGCCAGCCTTACAAGAGATCTTCATGGGAGTTCTAAACATATAAATGAAATAATGATACCTGAAACCACAAAAACACACTAAGTACATAGCCCAAAGACCTTATAAAGCAACCACATAGTAGAAACCACAAGACAATCAGCTAACAACTTTATGACAGAATCAGAACTTCATGTATCAACATTAACCTTTAATGTTAATGGTCTAAACTCCCCTCTTAAAAGGTGCAATGTGGCAAGTTGGATAGGGAAAAAAAAATCCATCCATGTGCTGTCTTCAAGAGATACATCTCACACATAATGACACCTGTAGGAACAAAATAAAAAGTTGGAGAATGAGTGACCATGCAAATGGAAAAAAAAAAAAAAAAAAAAAACCAGAGGTTGTTATTCTTATACCAGATAAAGCAGACTTTAAATCAACAACAGTAAAAAAGGACAAAGAAGGGCATTACATAATGATAAATAATTCAATTCAACAAAAAGACTTATCTATACTAAATATATATGCACTCAACATTGGAGCACCCAGTTTCATTAAGCAAGTACTTCTAGACCTAAGAATAGAAATAGACAGTCACACAATAATAGTGAGGGACATCAATACCCCACTGTCAACATGTGTAACACTATTGAGGCAGAAAACTAATGAAGAAATTTCTAAACTTAAATTCAACACTTGACCAATTGGACCTAATAGATACCTACAGAATACTTGATTCATCAATTATAGAATATACATTCTGTTTACCTGCATACAGAACATACTCCAAGACTGACCACATGCTTGGTGGTCATAAAGCAAGTCTCAATAAGTTAAAAAAAGAAAACCCCAAATCATACCAAATATGCTGTCAGACCACAGTGGAATACAAATAGAAATCAATACCAAGAAGAGATCTCAAAACCACACAACTACATAAAAATTAAACAATTTGCTCCTGAATGATTTTGGGGTAAAACATGAAATGAAAGCAGAAATCAGAAAATTCTCTGAAATAAATGAAGACAGAAACACAACATACCAACCTCTGGGATGCAACAAAAGCACAATCAACAGAAAAGTGTATACAGCTAAATGCCTACCTCAAAAAGTCAAAAATAGCTCAAATTAAAAATTTAACATAAAACCTAGATAAACTAAAAAACAAGAACAAAGTAACCCCCAAAGCTTAAAGAATAACTAAAATCAAAGTAGAACTGAATGACATTGAGATCCAGAAATCCATGCAAAGAATCAAGGAAAACAAAAGTTGGTTCTTTTTAAAAATAAACAAGATTGATAGACCACTAACTATATTTAAAAAGAAAAATAAAGAGACAATCTAAATTAGCACAATCAGAAATGACAAAGGTGACATTTCAACTGATCCCATAGAAATACAAAAGATCCTCAGAGACTGCTATGAACATCTCTAAACACACAAACCAGAAAATCTAGAGAACATGGCAGAATTCCTGGAAACACACAATCCCCCAAGATTGAATTAGCAAGAAATTTAGACCATAAACAGATCAATATTGAGTTCTGAAATTAAACTAGTAATTTAAAAAAAAACTCTGCCAACCAAACACAGTCCAGGACCAGATGGATTCACAGACGAATTCTACCAGATATACAAAGAAGAGCTGTCACCATTTTTACTGAAACTGCAAAAAATAATAAAAAAAAAAAAAAAAAACAACAACAACAAGAAAGGAGAGACTCCTTCCTAACTCATTCTAAGAAGTCAGCATCGGACTTTACGGAGGGGGCGGAGCAAGATGGCCGAATAGGAACAGCTCCAGTCTCCAACTCCCAGCGCGAGCGACACAGAAGACCGGTGATTTCTGCATTTTCAACTGAGGTACTGGGTTCATCTCACTGAGGAGTGCCGGACGATCGGTGCTGGTCAGCTGCTGCAGCCCGACCAGCCAGAGCTGAAGCAGGGCGAGGCATCGCCTCACCTGGGAAGCGCAAGGGGGAAGGGAATCCCTTTTCCTAGCCAGGGGAACTGAGACACACAACACCTGGAAAATCGGGTAACTCCCACCCCAATATTGTGCTTTAAGCAAACAGGCACACCAGGAGATCATATCCCACACCTGGCCGGGAGGGTCCCACGCCCACGGAGCCTCCCTCATTGCTAGCACAGCAGTCTGTGATCTACCGGCAAGGCAGCAGCGAGGCTGGGGGAGGGGCGCCCGCCATTGCTGAGGCTTAAGTAGGTAAACAAAGCTGCTGGGAAGCTCCAACTGGGTGGAGCTCACAGCAGCTCAAGGAAACCTGCCTGTCTCTGTAGACTCCACCTCTGGGGACAGGGCACAGCTACACAACAACAACAACAACAAAAAAAAAGCAGCAGAAACCTCTGCAGACGCAAACGACTCTGTCTGACAGCTTTGAAGAGAGCAGTGGATCTCCCAACATGGAGGTTGAGATCTGAGAAGGGACAGACTGCCTGCTCAAGTGGGTCCCTGACCCCTGAGTAGCCTAACTGGGAGACATCCCCCACTAGGGGCAGTCTGACACCCCACACCTCACAGGGTGGAGTACACCCCTGAGAGGAAGCTTCCAAAGCAAGAATCAGACAGGTACACTCGCTGTTCAGAAATATTCTATCTTCTGCAGCCTCTGCTGCTGATACCCAGGCAAACAGGGTCTGGAGTGGACCTCAAGCAATCTCCAACAGACCTACAGCTGAGGGTCCTGACTGTTAGAAGGAAAACTATCAAACAGGAAGGACACCTACACCAAAACCCCATCAGTACATCACCATCATCAAAGACCAGAGGCAGATAAAACCACAAAGATGGGGAAAAAGCAGGGCAGAAAAGCTGGAAATTCAAAAAATAAGAGCGCATCTCCCCCGGCAAAGGAGCGCAGCTCATCGCCAGCAACGGATCAAAGCTGGACGGAGAATGACTTGGAAGAGATGAGAGAAGAAGGCTTCAGTCCATCAAATTTCTCAGAGCTAAAGGAGGAATTACGTACCCAGCGCAAAGAAACTAAAAATCTTGAAAAAAAAGTGGAAGAATTGACGGCTAGAGTAATTAATGCAGAGAAGGTCCTAAACGAAATGAAAGAGATGAAAACCATGACACGAGAAATACGTGACAAATGCACAAGCTTCAGTAACCGACTCGATCAACTGGAAGAAAGAGTATCAGCGATTGAGGATCAAATGAATGAAATGAAGCGAGAAGAGAAACCAAAAGAAAAAAGAAGAAAAAGAAATGAACAAAGCCTGCAAGAAGTATGGGATTATGTAAAAAGACCAAATCTACGTCTGATTGGGGTGCCTGAAAGTGAGGGGGAAAATGGAACCAAGTTGGAAAACACTCTTCAGGATATCATCCAGGAGAACTTCCCCAACCTAGTAGGGCAGGCCAACATTCAAATCCAGGAAATACAGAGAACGCCACAAAGATACTCCTCGAGAAGAGCAACTCCAAGACACATAATTGCCAGATTCACCAAAGTTGAAATGAAGAAAAAAATCTTAAGGGCAGCCAGAGAGAAAGGTCGGGTTACCCACAAAGGGAAGCCCATCAGACT